>NW_010131389.1:1674-5547 GCF_000699245.1 Pterocles gutturalis | reverse complement strand
TGACAGCTCAGAGTTGCACAAGAAAAGCAGCAGAGTCACTCGCACGAGATGTCTGGGGAATAGAAATTGAATTTAAATTTCCCATCGTAAGGACTGTGCTTCTGCCGACCAGGAATCCTCTCAGGATGAGGAAAAGGTGTTTGCAGGAGAAGAGCTGCTTCTCGATGCAGAAAGCATCCCCTGTGCTGTTTTGTGGGGATTTTCCCAGCTCCCATCCAGCCCACGCCCAGGGACGGTGTTGGGCATCGTTAGCTCAGGGTCCTCATCTGTAAACCGAACAGGAGCCAGAACCCCCATCAAAGCAAAGGCTCCACCCTCCGGTACCACCGATAACCGGTCTTTCCACAAGGTTTATGAAATCGGCGCAGCAGGACAGCCCGGCAAACCCCCACCCCGGGGCGGGGGGTAAGCCGGCGCTGGGGCTGCATTCTTGTGGGGCAGGGACTGGCTCTTATCGGGAAGGTTTTAGAGCGTGGAGTACTGTGGACCCGAGTCCTGCTGGGGCCTGGAGGCGTGACAGGTATGTGGGGTGTATAAATATTTAATGTGCCTTTAATCTCGGGGTGGGGAATGGGACTTGTATCCCCATAGGAAGTGCTGATCCTCCGTCTGTGTGACTGTGTTGTTGTTGTCGAGATACTACGCTGAGTATCTACTCCAGTATCAAGTGAGATACTGCTCAAGGGGACATTGCACCAAGAGCAAACAGCAGCACGGCAGTGAGGTCATTCTGCAGGCACTAATCTCGGCTCAGCAAGTAAAACACCGGAAAACTCCCAAAATCGCAGTCTTTGAGCCATACCTGGCTCAGATCCTAGAAATTGGGGTTCTGCTGGTTAGCACGGTGCCCTCCTGCAGAGGAACAGTAGGAAGCAGGAGTGCAAAGACGGTGGGACACGTTCTGTCCCGGGGAGCTGGTCCCAGGCACCCCCAGCCCCGCGGAGGGAAGTGGGAAGTGGTCTTTGCCCATCGCCAGCAGCCGGTGGGTTTGGGGAGAAGGCTTTGTGCACACCTTGCAGAACAAAGCCACAAGCCTTCTTGCTCATCTTTGTAAAGAACGGCCATCATGTAAAGGTCAGGAAGCTTGCGTTTTTGTGTAATTTTGTATTCTGCAGGGAAGAAAAACATTGACTGTGAAAGGAACCCGCACACTGTGGGATGCAAGTGCAGCTTTCCTGTGGCGGAGGACGTGACTAATGCCCGGTGACAGCCCCGCGCTCGCAGCCTGCTGCTCTCACTGGTGCAGCTGGGGACTCTGTCACTTTGCACCATCACAACACGAAATGAAACCTCTTTTGCAGTGAAAATTGTTTCTGCAATGAAGCGGAGGGTCGCAAAAGCACTTGCCACAACCGCTGGGAATAAATTCGCTTTTATTTTATTCACAGCATTGTGAGTAAATGGTGAACGATGTATTGCAAACGGCCTCTGTGCGGTAGGATGTGGGTGTGTACAGCCCTGAATGACATGTGCATACCTCTGGTTTTAAGCCACGAGCTTTCAGATGGACCCAGCAAGCACGGCAGCACTCTCTTAGTCACTCTGCTGGAACCCCAGCTCCAGCCTGACTTCACAGCCAGGTTCAGCCTCGTGCAGGTACCGGTGGCATCTAGGTTGCACCTTGCTGTTCCAGATTCCCTGGGGAGCAATTTCATTCTCATGACACATCTGGGCAACCTTCCAGTCCGCTCTGCTTGCACCTGAGCGGCTACAGCCTCTGTCAGCAAAGAGGAGGCCAGGGCTGCACCTTCTCACAGCCCACCGCCACGCAGCCTCCTGCGCCGCAGCATCCCGCCGCCAGCCCTGCACCTGCCGGGAGCCTCTTAGTTTCAGGCGGTAAAAAAGCTTGGGCAAGTTTTGTCACCATGACATGTCAACATGGCTTGAAAATTGTGGCTGCAGCTCACCAGAGATGGGTGTGAAGCTCCATCAAACAGGAAGAAAATATGCCTGTTCCCCTAGTGACTCCATAGTGACCGGGAAATGCTGGCCCATTTCACAATCCTCTCTTTCCTCTCGTGGGTCAAGTTCGCTGGCTCTCCTGTCTTGCCCTGCTGCTGCCAGGTGAGTGAGATGAGCTGGACTCAGCCCTCAGCAGCTCTTTGCTCCGCACATCACGACACGTCTCTGCCACTGGACTGCTGACCTCCCGCTTCTCCCCAGAGACGAGCCACCAGGCCGGTAAAACACGCCATGGCTCCAAGCTCTGGTGAACAGCGGGACGTTAACCTGCCCTGAGCCTCACGGAGCGGTGACGCCGTGCAGAAATCAGCAGAACTGAGGTCATGCCCTGTGCTGAACCTCTCCTGGAGCCTCGCAAAGGGCACGCAGGCGGTGAGAGGCTTCAGCCCCAGCGCGGGGGGCACGAGGCGTGCTCTGAGCAGGGACCGCGACCCCCCTCTGATAACACACTGGAGGCACCACTCATGCTCCCAAATGTCTCAACAGCTTTCTTCGGGACAAAGAAACCTAGAGCTTAAAAAGCAAGTATTTTATTTAAAATTTCCTTTCTTAAACTATTTAGGATAATTACAAGTAGCAAATGGATTATGTCAATCATGACTTACCGATATTTTGGGTGACAAAAATACAGGTCCCCATTAGGGATAGGGGCTTGACCTTGCCCCATTCGAAGTCAAAGTGTTTAACTGATGCGTGTAAGAGGAAACGGGTTCTAAAGCACACCATGAAAAATAATTCTTCTATCTTATTTTCATCCGAGTTCCACACACCAAAAGGTATCAGGATATGGCTGTATTTTAATGACAAGGTTGTAGCAACAGCATGCAATCAACATACACATGGTGTTATCTCTTCGTGGGAGATAAATCTAAATTGTCAGGCCGTGCCATGGAAATGCAACATTTGCATTTTCGTATCAGGATGTGCCTGGATGTTACACCACAATCGCAAATCATGAGGTAATAATGTGAAGTGGAGGAAGGAGCAGCCTAAGCTATATGCTGTTATTTAGTATTTTAAAAGCGTGCCCATAGCATCAGGAGATGGAGTGCAGCCTGAGAAAAGCTCCAGAACGGTTTCAACAGTAGATATCATAATTCAGTTTTAGAGCTTGCAAAGCCAGGCTCTCCTCAATATTCCTTATTCATATGGATAACCCCATTCCCTTCATTGTAGGCTGGGAGACGGACGCATCGTTTTTCCACGCTGGATCTCAGAAGGATGTATACATACTGATCTTGCCTCCTAGATTCAGCCTCACCATCCTCCTCGGTATGCTCTGTCCTCCAAACATCCAGGCTTCCTTCATTTGTTTTTTCTCTTTATCTTTTCCTGTTTCACAATGACTCCATAGTTCCTTCACCATCGCCCGATATTTCTCCCAGTAGCTCACTCAGCCTGTAAGTAACATCTGTCTTGTTTCATCCATTCTCACCCTCTTTCAACGGGGAGGGCTTTGTGAGCAGTTGCTATTTTGGCAGGATTTTCAGGGTGGGTTGTTTTTTTTTTTTTACAGCCAGCAGTATAAATGTTTTCCTCTCTCCAGACTGTGTGTTTAAATCAGGAAAAAGCAGATCATGCTGCTTGTGGATGGGGGGAAGGGGGAAGATGGATGGGGTTGCTGCTGAGTTCCTGTGGGAGTTTCCTAGCAGGCCCCTGGGAAGCTCTTGAGTCCTGCACAGATGAGCTTCACCCTACGGTGAAAGTTCTCTTTTGCCCAAGGAGCCATCAGAAATGCCACCATCATCATCATCCTGGCGCATTAGGTGATCTTTTAGATATGCTGAGCCCAGGCCCTTGATGTCTTAAAGAACAAAACCTTGAACCCTTCTGCACCGATCTCCCAGGGGTTTGGGCTTTTGCTTGGTCATTTCCTCCCAAATCCCGTTCTGCTAGCTGGCTGGCTGTGCC
>NW_010131389.1:0-1643 GCF_000699245.1 Pterocles gutturalis | reverse complement strand
CTGCGTGCCCGCTCGGCGTTCAGCTGTGCTCTGGATTCCTTTCTCACTTCAGCCTTGTATCCGTGACGCTTTTCCTGGCACCCTTCCCAGGTTCTCTTGCTGCCAACTCAGGCTCAGTATGAGCTTCTTGTATTCCCTTTCAAATCCTTTTCTATTGCAGCAAATAAACCCACTGTCCTCCACACATCCACGCCTGGTATTATCCTTGACAGCTCTTCACTTCTGGCACTCAGCTGCTGCTTAATCATACAGATTCCTTCTCTGATTCACCTCGTGTGCTCTTGCGGCCAAAAGCTTGACTTTGATTTGGCAATGTCACAACGCTGGGATCTCCTCCCTAACGATCCGACTCCTGCCTTGCGTGCCTCGCTGTCATTAGCACGCTCCTGTTTCACTTTGCTCTCGGGGCCGGCATCACGCTGCCTTCTGAGCCTGGTACCATCACCCCACCTCTGCCTTTCTGCCAGTGCCCTGCTCTTTCACGCTTTTCTGGATTTTATCATTTCCATACTGCTTTAGAGCATTTCTATCCTACCGCTGTCTCTTTGTGCAGAACGACCTGCCCGACCTTGACTCCCAGGTAGCCCTCACATTCACATCCCTCCTCCAAACATCCTTCCACCGAGGCTGCTCTCCCACCGCGGGCTCGTACTTGTGACATTTGCAAAGGAGGGGGGGGCAGAGCAAACCAAACAAACCTAGCGCACCGTATAGCTTGAAAACAGGAACTAACACGATGTGCACGCAGCACCAGAAATAACCCTGCTGCCATCCGCCGTGCGAGCCCTGTCCTTCCCCTGACCCCTCCCTCTGCACATCTCCTGCCATCTCTCCTCCTCGTGTCAGCCTCCGCTGTGGGTCCCAGCACCAGGACCCCGCCTGCTCCTCTGCAAAGCCCCCACATACCTACAGCACCGCAGGTCTGAGCGATCAGCGCTTGAGCTCTGCTCTGCCCTAGCAAAACAACGGGAACCGCCAGCGGCTTCCCACAGGAGTTGTTTTTCAGACAGCGCTGCAAAAAAAAACCGCTTCCCTGCGCTGCTCTTTGTATTGAACAAATAAAAGCACAGCCTAAAACAAGAGGGCTAGTATAAAAGTATGATGTTTTTCTTCTTTTGCCCAGAAACATTGCAGACGCACCTATTCACCCTCACCCACACACCCCGGCCGGTGCTGCTTTGCGCCAAGAGCGTGTTCGTGTTTATTACCCTTTTTCCCTGGCTGCCCACTGGCGCGGACTTTGCTCCTCCGGGTTGGGATTTCTAAGCAGCAGGAGGCTTTCCACGTGTGTTTGAGAAGGTACAAAGCCTGCCGGAAAAACAATGGAAATAGCTGGCTTATGACTGCTGCGTGTCACGCACTCATTTCTCGCTCGTTCGTTTGTCCTTGGAGCTGCTCGCGCTGCCTGGAACCTGATCTCCAGCGGCCCGGGTCCCTCGGGCTGGCACGCACACCGGCCTGCTGCCGCTCCACCCGGCCTGGCATGGCCGGACCCCGGCCCCGCGGGAGATGGAGGCCCATGGGCAGGGCAGACAGAGGACCAGGGCCATGACGGAGTGGGGATTTGGTGTGGGATTCCTGCAGGGGGGGAAACAGACCCTCGGAGGGGAGTGTGGCCTCTCCTCCGCCATGCTTCCCCTCAG
>NW_010131388.1:0-2454 GCF_000699245.1 Pterocles gutturalis | reverse complement strand
TAGAAAATAATAGAAATAAAATTATAAATAAGAAAATAATATAAAGAACAAAATAATATAAAGAACAAAATAACAACAGAAATTCACAGCCTTGTGTATTCAAAAGGTGATTCGGTCGGTCAACCTCAAGAGACCGTACAGCAAGGCACAGCTCTGTCAAACTCACATAAACCACGAGGGAAAACGCGTATAGATAACATACGTTGGCATCTCCTTCCCCTCAAAGGGTAACTGTGGATCTCTCTTGAAATCCGTGTTTGTTTTGTATCACCGGAAACCCGGCATAGAGACATGTCAGACAAGCAAAATATTATCCATCCTTCAGGGTGTCAGCTTTAATCTCGCTACGGAGAAGAGTGATGGGGACGGAGCTGCGGAAAGCAAAGCCAGAAGTTGTCAGAGATGCGTGTTTACAAGGACAGGGTTTTCCTCTCGGCCTCCAAGACTGAGATATCCCAGCGGGGCTTGTCAAGCAGCTCTGCCAGGCAAGGCAGGGAGATGCTGCCTTGAAATCGCTTCGATGTCTGCCCGCGCCCCTCTGGGCATCGCTGTCGCACGCCGGTACGGGAGCAGCAGGGATGTCAGCTCCGCTTTTATACAAGCCTGCTGTTCTGAAATAAGAAGTTATCGAGGTCTTAGGTACCGCCTGAGGCTAAGATACTCTTGTGTTGGCATTAATGTTATTTCTTTTACAAACTAACAGCGGCCAGCATCCCAAATGCAATATTCTACCATCGCCGTAACACATAACGCTCCTAATGCATCGATCCCCGCCTTCAAAATCAGGTTTTGCTCCTGGACAGCACCAAGTCTCTTTTTAATTTTTTTATAGGATGGCTATTAACCGCCGCCCAGGGGCTCACAATTCACACCCCTATATCCTACCCTTCAGCAACAGTTAAACTCTCGCAGCACTAACGCAGAGGCACGGCATTTAATTCACGACGAGGTATTGCCATTCTTGTTCGTGCACCCAGCCACTCCCTGTAACGGCAGATCGGTGCGAGCGTTGGTTCGAACGGCCAGTACTCATGGAGGGTCCTTATAGATGCCATAAATCACCTCCACGGCCATCAGCGCAATTTAGAGCCGGTTGAGTGGGTGTTTAAAAAGAAATATAGCACTAATATTCTGGCAGCAAATGAATAAACGAGAATGGTGAAGGCTCCAAATATTTTGGGAGAATTATGTTCATCCATAACCTAACCAAAGCGCTACCCTCTCTCGGATCCCCACGAAGCCCTAATTACTTCCACATAACGAACCGATGCGGAACCGATCCAGTCCCACCAGGCTGGGATTTATTAGCAGCAGGGAAGAATATCTGCGTGCTCCCACAAAGGTTCATCTCCCGCATGAGCACAAATTAAGCCACAAACTTATCATTTCCCAGGGTTCGCAGAACACCATCCATCGGTCCCTCAGCGATGCAGAACAGCATCCTCCACTTTTTACTGGTTTGGGTACTGGAAAGGGTGGGGTTTTTATAAGAAAAAGTTTCTCATCTTATAAAAATCGATGCCGCAGCCCACGTGGGAGGCTGCTCGGCACACACAATGTCCCTTGTACGGGGGTGAAATGAGGTCACCGGCCCGCGACACGTCAGGCTGGGACCGTGATGAGGTTGAATGAGGTCAGACGAGACAAAAACCTGGACAATGCCCTTGGGCTGCAGCAGATGGTGTGGAAAGCGGAGAACTGGGGTGATGGTGTGTTGCATTCCTCCTTCGCGAGCACCGAGGCTGTCCCTCCACCAGCAGCATCCCGCGGATGCTCTCTGCACATCCCGGCAGAAGGAGCCCCGGAGCCTTTTAACCGGTGCCAGCATTTGGCTTGAAGGCCAGGATTCATTTGGATAATAATTACAATCTGTCTTCCTAACCTCTCCCCACTGATTCATTTAATGAATTGTTCTTCATTACCCTTGCTGAACTCCCCACCGAGCAGCAGCTCCGTCTCCAGCCCTGCAGCAGCTCTGGGACTGAAGATGGCAATGTTGCCATACAGCCCTGCCAAAAACCCCTCGACAGTGGGCACCAGGAGCCCACGGATCCCCCCAGCGCCCGTCCTCGTGAAGATACTCCTGCAGATGCTGCAGAGCCCTAGCAAAGACAGTGGATAAAACATTTGGACTTGAAATGTCGGTGTCATCGGTGTCAAACGCAGACCCCTCCAGCTCAGAAGGGTATCAGGTACCAAATGAGTTCTCCAGAAGATCCTGATTGACCATCTCCAGAACTCCCATGCACCTTAAATCCACCAAGCAGCACCCCAAAGCCAAAGGAAGGATGGGGAAATCCATCTCCAGAACTTCCATGAACCTTAAAACCATCAGGCAGCACCCCAAAGCCAAAGGAGGGATGGGGAAACACTCGTGAGCTGGGCCATCCTGGTCAGCCAGGGTGAGACGGAGCTGGAAGAGGGGAGATGGAGATGAGATGTGAGGAAGAAATG
>NW_010131387.1:0-8030 GCF_000699245.1 Pterocles gutturalis | reverse complement strand
TCTCTAACATTCTGTGATTCTGTGTAATATTTTGTCCAATGGATCCACTGTTAAATGCACACACCTTGATGGATCGTATTTCTCCATCTTTCTTCCTTTAGGTCACACGTACTGCCAGTTGTTAAGGTTCAACATTCCCGTATTAAGCTGCAAATGGAGCATCCTGCCAGACTAGCTTACACTTTTCTGTCACCTCGCTGTCTGGAGACACTGTAAGGTAGATTTTTTTAGCCCCTTCTTCTTTGGGAAGGCAACAACTGTAGGCTCACCCTAAGCATGGCAGACTGCCTGGTTGAATTGACACTCCAATTGCCTGTCCAATGCTGTTGATAAGGGAGCTGACTGCCTTTGCTCCCCCTCCTTCATCAGTGTGCTGGCTCCTCTCCCAGCATTTCTCCTCCCACCCCTTGGTTTCCTGTCCAGACCTCCTCGCATCTGTTCCCCAGTTGCTCCTCAACTCTCAGTCCTCCATGAACACAACCTCTTTGCTAGCAGCAAGCGCAGTGAAACTGTAAACACTGTGCATTAAGAAAAGGGAGGCAGGCTTGTTTGTGTTAGGAGAAAAACATGCAGAAATTTTTCTGTACTTGTCCCATCACCCACACAGGCTTTACTTTCCATCAGCCCCTCTTCTTCTGTGTCCTCCAACCATCAGTACCTTCCCCAATATGTCTTTTTTCCCCCTCCTTCGCCCAAAGCAGTCCATTTCCTTCTCTTCCATCTTCCTCATATCTCCCAGACTACATCTCCTAGACCAAGAGGCTGCCTACAATGCTGTTGGGGGGCAGATCACTTCTGTTTTAAATCTATCAGTGACTATCTTCACTGCGAACAGCTTTACTTGCAAAGGTACACGCTGGGGAGAAAGGCCACCATTGTTTTCTGTCGTGGTATGAATGGAAGATTATTCCTTTCAGATAAATTATTTTAAGGCAGAACTCAAGAGAGGCCTTAAAGACTCGTAAATATTGCAAAACCTGCAATAAAAATGGCACAGCTGGCAAACTGTGACTCACTGGGAGCCAAAAGTGGCTCTATTTATACCTTGTGCAAAAAGAGGAACATTTTTCAATGAAGAGGTTAAGCCCTTTCCTATACAATTGCAGGAAAAGCGATAAGGGCCCTCTCATACTACCTGGGATTATGGTATTTACACTGGGGTTATACCCGTGCTAGTTAAACTCATACCTTTCTTGGGTAAATATCTGTTAATCCTGTTCCTCCTGCCTGGAGAAACTGCAAGGCTTGAGCGCTTGGTGTGGGTGTTTAAGGCTGTGAGGTTATCGGAGCGGTGCTGCAGTGGTTTTGAGGGGAGAGATCGCAGGCCAAGGGAACTTTCTGCCCACTGTGGCACAAACACTCAATGCACTCTGTATATCTCAATACAGAGCTAGTATAAGGAAAAGCCAAAGACAGGTAAAAAATTCCCCAGGCTGATTTTACTGATATTAGACCAGTGTACCAGGCTGCAGACTCACCACTATCACTTACTGGATATCACTGTCTTGGAGGGATACGTGAATAAAGTATGAAGTAATTAAAATAAGGAGAAGACCTTTTGATTTATACCAAAGGCTTTGTTACACTTTCGCCAGCCTGGGGACTGTGTTTCCATTCAGCTCAGTCACCAAGTCCTAGCAGCCAGCTTGTGTTTCTTCAGTTCTTCCAGTTCATGGCATGGAGGAATAACCCCATCCCCAGGCACTCGGACGCACCTGTAATGGGACTCCCTGGACTACCACCAAGAATGCAAAATGTCTTAACGTAGAGACGGTGCGGTCTCCCAATGAATGATAGAGGCTGAGATAAGTAAAAGACAAACCATCAAATTACAGTCTCTGTCCTCACCGCTAACACACTTACCACTGCATTTAATCTACCCAGACTTTCTCCGTTAGGAGGACTGCTTTGGAAATGCAGCAAACATGAGGGGCATCTTGGGATAATGCAATTCTAGATGCATAATTTATAAAAGGAAAACATAGGAGGGAAGGAAAGAAAAGCCATCTTAAGCCAGCTGTGCAGTCAATGAGATACAAGAAGCCACTGTGTTACTGTGACATGGATACCTTTTCTGAAGGTACCCAATTTACATTAATTCAAGGCCAGTTTTAAGTATAAGCAATAACCCAAAGCTCCACACCTGGAGAGGTCTCGGGCAGCCTTACCAGCTAGGCCAATTACCTTTTAATCAAAGGGAATGGCAGATCACTAGACAAACAGAAACTCCTGAGGCTAAAAATTATGCATTTTAAACAGGACTTGTCCTAGAGAGGCTTCCATTTATATTTTTAAGCATTACTGGGTTTTATTACATTAATGCCACAATCAGCTGGTGCTCTGAGTTGAAAGGGTGCTGCGTTATCAGCTCATCAGTTCCCAGTATTCCAGAACAGGAGATAATTTGCTGTTATGAAATTTTAACTTAGTGCTCATTTGTCTACAGATTTGAATTTAGGTGTTCAGTTGCATTGTGGAAATGCCTTCCTGTTTAGAAGCCATGGGAGTGTTACAACCAGCTATGAATAAAATGAATAGAATTCAGCTTCTAAAGCCATTAAGCAATATTCAGATTATTTTCAGCAATTTTACCTCCAAGCAAAAAAAGCAAGAGGAGGAACCTGTAAAGCAGCTTTTATTGTTTTCAGTGGCACCTTGATTTTCTTGCGTGTTGACACATGTCTCTGATTAGGGCAGCTGAAAAAATAAATCATCATTAAAAAAAATCATTTAAGAGCATGCTGCATCTCAAAAAAAAGGTATTAATAACCTTAGTTCCCAGTGTTAGAGCTCATGTTTGGAGTTGTAATATGAAGATGTGAGTGTTAGGTACTTTACTATATTATTTCTGCTTTGAGCAACAGGGTGTTGGGGACTTTGTTCACGTTAGCAGTCTGCAGCTCTGACTGGTGCACAGCAGATGGCAAAAGGCACCTGCTGGGAAATTCCTGGGGAAAGAAACATTCTTGCAGGGGAACTGGGACAGACTGGTTTCCAAAGAATGCTTGAAAAACACCTTGCACCCTCAGCAGGAGAGTTTGGTTGATTTACACATATAGAGAAAAAGGGTTTCCAACATATATTCAGGTCTAGATAAGTTTATCCAGCCTGGAGAAAAGCAAACCCTGGAGCTGGACCTATATAGCACCATAATCATTAAACAAGTGGTCTCTGATGCTTTGAATGGGAAGTAGGGCCAAGTATTATAAACAAGGTAGGAAGGAAAAACAAGCAACCAATCCTTCCTCACAGTGCAAATATCTAATTGGCTAAAAATGAGCCATTTGCTAAATAATTGCTGTGATAGCACAGAAGGGAGAGTTGGTGAGTTTTGCAGAACCTTAAGGGAGTGCAGTCATGCTGAGTCTTAAATAAAATCCTGCCACAGGCCCCTGAGGCTCGTATTTGGTCTCATATGCAGGACAGCTATGACATGCAGGCTCCAAATGGCAGATGTGACAAGGCAGAGTGCAACAATTTTTTTAAAGTTGTTAGATATGTAAATAATTTCAGCTATTAGAAGAGGAATGGGTAGTCATCCCCCTTTAGCATTGAAATATATGTTCTTTCTGCAAGTTATCTGTAATTGTTCTTACTTATTTGTATTTTTATTGTGTTAGCTGTGTTTGTTCTACTGTTACTCCAACAGAATATTCTGTCTTATCCAAGGCATCAATCTTGTTCCTCTCACTGTAACATAAATCTGGGATAAACCTATTGATTTTATGCAGACTGATGTTTTGGAATATGCAAATAGAACAACAGGATTCACGTTCCCACTCCATCATGCATTTGCTTTATTATGTTTTATCCAGTAAGCACCAGGCATAGTACATAGGGGATGAAATACAGGTCCTGGGGACCAGTAGTTGAGAAGAAATCAGGAAGAAAGCAGTTAAAATTGTGCAGAGAATCCAAACGCCAGCATTTCCTGGGGACACCGTCTCAGTCAGTTCCTCCATTGCATCTGTGCTGCTCAGATTCCCCATACGCAGCGTGGCCTGTGGCCATATAGCATCAGCTCAGCCTAGAAAGCTGCCTATTACCTACTGATGAGCAGAACCCTCAGATTACAGTAGTACTTACACATGGATGCTTAAATGTACCCTGAAGCTTGTTTTCACACAGAGGTAATGCCGGACAAAGGATATGAATGAAAACAGCAGCAATAACCCCAACCCAGCTCCCACTACAGACAATTACACACCATTAAAAATGCCTTTACATATCGGTTTTAATAAGTAGCCCCCCCACCCCCCAACTCCAATTTTGGAGTAAAAATGCACAGCAGCAGTGAGGCCATCTCTGGTTTCTCTTCCTCAGCATTCATCTTCCTGAATCAGCACCTCATCGCATGCTTGGCCATACTTTACTGCCAGCTACTGTGCTGCAGGAATTGTAAACTCAAAGTATGTGTTCTTGCCACCATCCACACAACACTGGAATGAAGTTCAGAGCTGGTGAAATTTTATTGCTGTATATGACTCAGGCATTTCACATGGTGGTGAACATGGTTCAACTGTTTGTTGTTTCTTTTTTTTTAAAATCTCTCTCAGGACTAGAAAAGGTAAGGCAGAAAAGGTAATGGCATTTTCAGCCATGTTTCTGCTTTACTTTGCTCAGAGGAATGAACTCCAGCATCTTCTGAATCTGTCAACACTAGCCCTCCTTCCTGATGACCTTAGGGATAGCGTGTTTTTTGTTTCTTTTAAATGGAAAAAGTACATAATGCGTACAATGCCCAGGACTCTAGCAAACACCTTCTGCAGTTGCTGGAAAGATTTCCTTTTACCAATTGCAGCTTCAAACAAGGCAGCACAGCACTCATTGAATGGCCACACCTGCACAAAATCTGACCCAGACTTCCTTGTCTCCAGCTCTAAACACAAACCTAGTCCTCATCTGCATGTCATGGGCATGCTCCTGCTGCAGCTCCTCAGCAATACTGGGGTCCCAAGCACTGGCTTGGTGCCGTAATTTAGCTGCAACTGGGGCAAATGGATTCTTGTCAGACTCTCCACATGGACTGCGGTACGCCCAGATGATTCCTTACATACATTGTTCCTTCAGTCGATGTTAGGTACACAGAGTGTATGATGGCCTACAACAATGCAGGAAATATTTTTCCATGGGGTATATCAACTGTTGACCCTCAAGAAAGGAGAGGATGATCTGCAGCACCCAGAGGGATCTCATTTGCAGAGAGGCTCCCAACCATTCAAGTAACAGCACAGCAGCTGAGAGCAGTTAATGTTTAGGCTGATTTCATGCCTTAACTACTCCCTGAAGACTGTAGGCTGCTCCTAGGAAAAAAAAAACCAAACAGCAAAACCAAAAAAAACCCACACCCACCAAACACCAACATGGAAAAAAAAAAAAAACACAACTCCCCCTAACTTTGAAGCCTGGCTGATTTATTGGCTCCCCCTTTCTTTACTCAGGAACAGAGGGAGAAGACGCAGCTTCTCGGGAACAGAAACATTCTTGGAGCAGCTCTGTCCTGTTTTCTTCCAAGGCCAAATTAATTTTTCAAAGAATTTTCTGTTCTTCCCTCCTCTGAAGTTTCCTCAGCCATTTTCTTATGTAACTAGCTGCTTCTTACAATTTATGTGCAAACCCCTTCCTTTGCAGCTTTCTCTGGGCTGAGCATGTTCTGGGCTCTAAGTCCTCTCCCTGTGACTTGCACATTTGGGCAGAACCAGCCTTTGGTGATAAGCTCTGCCAGAGAAGACAGGTGAATTGGCAAGTTGAAGTCTCAGGACAAGCATTCCCAGTATTTTCAGGGTAAGCAGAGTTTATTAACATGGTTTAGAACAGAGCTGATTCCCAAACAAGACCTCAAATTTGTGTCTAGAGACCAGCACCAGGTTAATTTGAAAAACAGACATCAGCTAGATCCTTCAAGGAGACCTAAAAGACTTTAAAATTCAGAAGGTTGTGTAAACACGTCACTCTCTAAACAAAATAGCTAAGATGTTTGGGCTCTACAAGAAGATTTACTTTCAATTGTAGTTCTTATTTTATTCAGACTTCTTTGGTTTGCTGTAATTTCTGAAGCAGCTGAAAAGCAGGTCTTGGGTTATATGTAATATGGGAAGGTGAATACTGGCATAGTTACAACAGGTATTAGTGGGAAACAGGAACCCAAGTCTTGTGCAAGTTCATCTCCTTTGAGATCTACTGAAAGGAAGCAGTGTTGCACCGTGCTAGTTATCAGTCTAAAAGCAGAAAAGAAAAATGAAGCGAGATACTTGTAACAGATAAGTAAAAGGGAGATTGACATTTTTTCACAGAAACTGATTTAACCCCATATATGAAGGAACAACTTCCTTCGCAGACAACTTCATCCCTATGAGCAAACAGTTTTCAACACAAAAAAGTCTTGATATAGCAGACTAGCCTTCCAAAGTGGGGGAGAGCAAAGCCACCCCTAATTTTTGGAGGGGAGAACACAAGAAATACTCCTGTGCAGCTGGGCAAGACATGGCTCTTCAAAGTTGCAACACACCACCATGCCGATTTCTCCTGAAAAGTGATAGGGACTGGATGACAGTATTTAACTAGAGCAGATGGGTGAAGAGAACGGAGGAGGTCTCCAGAGTGACCTGCTGCCATCTTACTTCAGAGGCTTTGCACATGCCTATGTACACACAGACAAAGCAGCAGGAGCTGTGGGAGCAGAGAAGTGAGCACCTGCTAAGCAGGGCATGGCTGGTTCCCCTCTGGGGGGATGCAGCTGAGCATCGTGTCACAGCCCACCTGCATTAGCTCCTCTCATCTCCCAGGGCACAGGTTTGGGGAGGACTCACTTGACTCTATACCAGGCACATGGCCAGGCTTGAGGCACACAACTAGCGCACAAATTAAAAGCTCAGTAAAAATGGGATGAGCAGAACATACTGCAGAGCTATGGATGCTTTTCCTCTCAGCCTGCTGTAGCACCTGAGTCTTGGTGTCATTCACTACATCACATGTCCTGGACACTTTCTGGGCACAGGAGTGATGGAACAACCGTTCCTGTGTCCCTGAGCTGCTCTCCAGGCACCCTTCTGCCACACCTCCCATTGCTGCTGGCTGAACAACATACACACTCTCTGCAGAGCTTCCCTGCATTTCTCTGCCAAAACCACACGGTCTAGAAATCACTCCAAGGACTCGCAGAATTACTCTCAAGACATAGTTATTTTTGCTATACTCATGATAGTCAGGAGCAAAAGATAAACAAGCATCCCAATTCCTAAAGCATTTTAAAATACACAGTCCAAAAAGTACCATGCATGCTAATTAAGTGGAGTAGCAGCATTTATTAGAGGGATTCTCCTCTATGCTATCCCAACGCTGCTTATACAACAGGGAGGTACTTTTGCCCCTACTTCACACTGAAGGATTATTGGAAACAACCAGCAACTCTAAGAAAACCAAAGAGCAGGAATCTACAAACCATGAGTATCACCTTCACCTTCCCTCCTCCACCTCTCCCCACCTATTTCACCATTTTTACTTCTGGGTGTTCTACTTATTTTCAGTGACCCCTAAGGCAAAACACCTTCCCAACAGCCACACCACCACCAGCACGTGGAAATCTCACTGCAGCTCTACAGCAACAAGTCCAGAGAGACCTTGTTCAAGGCTGTAGGTCCTTCTGCAGTGCCACCAGCCACCGTGAGGAAAGCACAGACAACAAATCCTGGAGGCTTTCCTGCTGCTGCTCCCGCTCCAAGGCCTTTCTCTAGCGCATCTTACCCAGCTGCTTGCGACCTCCCGATGCCTGCACAGGGTACGCGGCTCCTCTCGGCCAAGGTCACCGGCCCCTTGGCTTGGGGAAGCCCTGGGACGATGTAGATCAGGGGCTGATCGCCGGCCCCGAGCTGTGCAGGACCCCCACCTTACCCGCCACGGCAAAACCGGAGCCCCGCACCACCCTCACCTCTGCTCCGCGGGATGCCGCGCACCGCTCCGCGCCCCACCGCTTCCCCAACCCAGCATCTGCCCCACACCTCCGCGCTTAAATACCTACCTCCCGCCCCCCC
>NW_010131386.1:3645-10172 GCF_000699245.1 Pterocles gutturalis | reverse complement strand
AGATAAGAGCCCGAGTGTCTGAGAGAACGAGAGCTGACTGAGAGAGCAAGATGAACCTGAGAGATGGGTGACCCAGAGAGAGAGCAAGAGCACTTCTGGACAGCTTCTCATCTCTATCCTGGCCATGCCGTGCATGGTATGGAATAGACCATTGGCCAGTTCGGGTCTCAATCCTAAACCTAAGGTCAGATCCTGGGCTGGTAACAGGGGCTGTGCTCCCTCCCAGCTTCTCCTGCTCAGTGTGTGATCAGCTTCTCCTCAGCACAAACCCAAACACAGCCCCACACCAGCTGCTGGGAAGAATGTTAACTCTGTCCCAGCCCAAACCAGGACAAGCACTTAGCTCCTTTCTTAGCGCTTTTGGGATTTTCAGAAATAACCTGCAAGGAAGCATCTACTCTGCAGCCACAGAGAGGGACACCCCAACGTGATGTTTAGCCACAATTAATTTCTTGTATTAACTAACAGGAATTTGAGCAGCAAGGCTGTGTTGGTGGTGGTAACGGGGAGCGTAGCATCAGGGCTCGGGGCTGTCTGCTGGGCACTCCTCCATGAGAGGGTCCTGGTGCAAGGCTTTGCACCACATTCTCCTGCCTCTGGGAAGAGCCCAATCCCCTGGATATTTTATGTTAATGTCTTGGTCTTTCTGTGGTTTTGACCAGAAATCCCAGCCTGACCTTAGCAACTTCTGCTGATAAGCATTTCAGTGAAACTGGTACTTTCCAGAAAAAGAGACACAAAACGTGGCTGTGTTGAAAAATTCATGGCTTGCACTTTCTGGGACATTTTTTTTCCCCTGTAGGGCTGAGCCCTGCAGGCTTTGGGAAAAAAAAGGGGGGGGAAAAAAGTATTTCAGTTTCTTTTATGCGATATTCCCTTTTGCTTTTAACTTAATCTGTTCATTTTGATTCTCTGGTGGGCAGTGGCTAATGCAAGGTTGAGAAACAGATCTTTTTCTTCCCCTTTGGAGCCTATTCTTTCAGAAAAAAAAATAGTATTATCAGTGATACAAGCTTACATAGTCAGTAACCCAAGTCCCCATCAAACAGGGATGTGTATTCCATCTGAGTAGGCTCAGAATATTTGAGAATCCTGGAGGATAAAACAACTGTAGCATATGAACTCCCAAAAACCATTAAGGAAAAAACTCCCTTGCTGTTAGAAGCTAGAATTTTTTGCTAATGAATGGGAGTGGATTTATTTCCTGGATTATGTGTTGTAGTTACTGTTGTTCAACATATTCATTTCGTCCATTTGAGAGGATTTGGGTCATATGGTAAAACCAGATAGTTTCTAAGAACATTTATGATGTATAAAACCAGATTAGCTGAATTATCTCACAAGTTAAGTAGGAGAATACATGACTTGGCTTTTTTTCCTACTGAGTTTCACCATCTTCTCTTTCGTCCTTTAGTTTCCTCTGTGTACAGTTCACAGTTCCAGATGTTTCCTCCCCGTATTTACGCACTTTCCTTTGTTCTTTTGTGGATAGCTCAGATAGCAGCAGGCGAGAAAACACATGAAATGGGCTGTAAATCGAACAAAATCAGCGGTGATCCCTCAGATGAGGGAAACACATCATTTTTGCTCTGGGAATACAATAAGGAAAGCGAAGCAGTGGTGTGTCACTCTGATATAAAGGGCATGAGTTAAAAACCAGCAAAACAGCTGATTTTTTCCCCCCTCACATTTCCAAATAATTAGTCAGTGGTTATTGTTCTTCAGGAGGTTTGTGAGTTACAAGATTTCAATGTGATCTTTAAGAGCAATGGGATGTTGGTAGACACACAGCATGTTAGGAATAACTGAGAAATCCCACGTCAGATGTCCAGGTGACCTCAGCAGTCGCTGGTGGGACAGGATGGTGCATGGGGACATGGTCCTGTCCTTGCACCTGGAACAGCCGTGCTGGCCGGTGGGGATGCCAGGATAGCGGCTCCTGATTTTGACTCAGGCCAGCAGCTGCTGCTTTCCTCTGCAATCCATAAACTGGCTTTACTTCATCTTTTGAAAGGGTCAGTCTTCTAGCTGCAGTGTCTAATAATTGCTGCTAATGAAGTGTATCCTTGACAATTAATAACATCCTATCACATCTGCTGTAATAAAAAATAAATATTTTTGTTTTGTTATAGCCCTACTGGTAGGAGTGTCAGACTTCAGTAAACAAACAAACAAAAAAACCTTTAGAATTTTACCTGGAATGTGCCTCCTGGTGTAGATTATTTGTAAAGCTCTTTTACAATTTCATTATCTTTTACAATAAGGAAGTGACTTTGTCTTATCTGCACAGCACTTAATATAAGGGGACAAGTAGAATGAGTCATGTCTACTGTGTTTTCTTATGTAAACTTGTAGTTGCTATAGTTTTCTTTATTAGTCTTGTTTAAAATGTTTTTAAAAATCAGCTTAGGAATTTTTTTGCTCTTTGGCTCTTCAATTCCTGTTATCCTTTGAGTGACTTTATTGGAGTGACTTTTACCTCAACAAAATACATGCTGAGGTTCTTGTTTCTTAGTGAGTTTTACAGTCTTTAAGTTGAAATTGTTTGGAGCTTAAAACCCCCCTGATCTGGGTGGTAATGAAAGATCAGAGCTTAAGGAAAGCTCAAGTGACTCTTTAAAAACACTGACCCTAGACAAATGTACATTACTGAATTGTTCACACGATGCCATGACCCAGAATTGCTTAGGCACCTAAACTCCTGCACTATGTCTGCTCCTGCTTAAAAACACTCAGGTATTTAAGTGGCCACATATTTTTAGAGCCTCTTGGTTACAATTACACACCTGCTTGGAGTGAAGTCTACACTGAAGTGTTCCTCTGAGTCAGAGCAAAAGTGCTGAGCACTTTCCAGGACTGAATTCCAAAACTTTAATTAGCATTCAACAAAATGTTTAAATAATGAAATCTTCATACAGACATGTTGTTCTCACCTGAGAAAATCAAAAACCTACCAAGTACTGAAAGATCTTGCTAACTTTCTGCAAATGTCTCTGCGTCTGTGAAATGCAGCTCTGTTACATTTCTGGGGCCAGATCTGCCTCTCGTCACTGCCCTATAACATTGAGAGCCCTGTGATACTTCCAGCTGTCTTTACTCAGATGCCACTGACCCAAGACAAGCACCGAGTCAGACCCAGCCT
This sequence comes from Pterocles gutturalis, assembly GCF_000699245.1. Taxonomy (NCBI): domain Eukaryota; kingdom Metazoa; phylum Chordata; class Aves; order Pterocliformes; family Pteroclidae; genus Pterocles; species Pterocles gutturalis. Next base: position 7,030 of record NW_010131386.1, on the reverse strand, counting down.
CTTGCTCCAGAAATTGCTGCACAACCTCATCCCACTGCTGGGGGTCTGAAATGTGCAGCAGGGACCAGCCAGCCACCCCACATCCATCCTAAGGTGTATTTCAGCTCACAACACGTTTAAATCAGACAAAATTTCCTAAGCACTTCCCTAGCCTCAGGACCTTAGTGAAAGGCCAACTAGACCTGTGCGTGCAGGTTACTCCAGGTGTGATGGGGGTCCACGCTCCTGGAGGAGGGCAGATGCTCGCTGCAGCCCCTTGCCCAAGCAGAGTCCCAAGGGCTGCTGTGGTCCAGCACCAGGTGAAGGAGCAGGTCTGGCTCTGGCCAGGCTGCAGGATGAGGTCTGTACACATATCGACCTGGAGACATGCTCTTTGATACCTCTGAAGATGATTAAAGACACACACCGTGTTCTGAATCAGATGTGTTTATTCAGGAAAACACCCATGCCCCCAGTATTTAAACTGCAATAATTAACACAGAACTATTTCATTTTACATTCATTATTTTGACGTTTCATACGTGTCTATTGCTAAAGCCCCCAATGAACTGTCTCACAACACAGTCAGGTTTATATATGAAAAAAACACCCTTTAAATATAAAGGCTTTGCTATACTGCACACAATTCTGCTTGCCAGAGGCAAAAGTTCTGCTCTTCTACCACTGTCAAGCTTAAGGAACTTGGTCAAAGCCCCTGGAATTACATTCATATAAAGTATTAAAAAATTGCATAAACTTATCATTTTTAAGCATTAAACATACTCTTCCTGGAAAGCATAAGCTTTAGAGATACCTATTTTCAGCTTGTTGCATATGCCAATATTCACTTACATCCTTGGAGTCAGAGCTTCCGTAGAACTCATTTAAATGTTCAAACAGGGTTGGTTTTTTTTTTTCCTCCCCAATTATTCACATTTCTTTGGCTTCCTTCCTTTTCCCCCCCTTACTTTATATTTTATTTGCTTTTTTCCCATCCATTTTTATGCAGGAATAGAGACTGAAAAATAGAAGCAAAGAGGAGTAGAAGCAAAATAACAGAAAAACAAACCAAATTAAAAAATATGTAAACTGAAGGGGTGAAAAAATTGTCAAATATTTACTAAACAGTTTTAGATGAGAAAGCAGTCACTTCAAAACCTAAGTACTGAGTTGGTGCCTAATTCCAAAATGTTGCTCTCCCTCTATCAGTTCTGGACAAGTCCAAGGAATAGGTGTTGGTGGGAATGAAAATAACCTAGGCAGGAAAATCTTATTCTTTTACATCCATAAATCTAACAACTGAGTTGGTATTTGTGTTTAACCTTCCAAACATATTCTGCTGGAGAGCTGTGGGCTCTCCATGAGCCTCACACAGCCTCAGAGCACAGGCAGCACGCTCTGGGAAGCTGTAGAAAGTGTCCATAAATTATCAAATCACAGATGAAATAATCTTTTATTATCTTGAATGGAATGAAGCTGTTGAGACCGAGGACCCGGTGACCAGACTGAGCCCAGGCTCACCCGGCAGCCGATGATGTTTTATCTAGGCAGCTATTTTGGGTGCTCTGACTCACCTCCTGGGACTCTTGCTTCACTTTGGCTGCAGAGGGAAACAGAGATCCTAAATTTAGACGTTCCGGCCATGGCTGAAGGGAAATGGTGTGCCAATACCGGAGGATATGGCAGCTCAGGAAAAACTGATGACTTTACCCAGGGTGTACAGCCCCCTCGTCTTACACCAGAGGAGGGTGGCTGCTGCCTGCAGTGAGCCCTTTGCGGCCGCGAGGGATGCTGAGCACCAAATGTCGGGCTCTGGGGGCTCCCCATCTTCACATTCCTGGAAAGAACCTTCAGAAATTCTTCAGAATGTGCTGTACTGTCCTTCTTTGGTCTCTACCCCCCTCTGCCCCAAAACTTCAAGCTTCTGGCATCAGTACCAGAAACAGAAATTGGGCATTTGAACCTCATCAGCTGAGCTCCCCGGCGGGGCTGGGACACTGCTGCCAGAATGCACGCTTCCAAAACATTTTTCCAAGACTGTGTATCCTCATGGTCTTGAAACTGAGCCTACTGAAACCATAAAAAGCTGAGGCTGGAAGAGCTTTTGAGGTGACTGAGTGCAACTCCTGCTGTCAGCAGTATTGCTCATCAGCATTTGCATTTTTACAGTTATTCCTCCTAGAGAAGCTGCCTTTGCTTTGAGGTTTTCCCTTGCTATTCACACCAAACACAAGTTGTGTCACTTCCATTTTTTAAGGTCCTGTCAGGAAGGCTCCTTTAGAGGTCTCAAAAAGCAAAGGCTTCTTATTTATTTCGCTTTTCGGTTGGTTATTTGTGTTGAGCGGTCACTTTCTTACTTTAGCTGCAGGAAGGGGTGCTTGGAAACAAATACAGCTGCTTGTAATTTTTGTATCTAATAGCATTATGGAGAACAATACTATTAATTTCAGAGCATAAGCAAATGGCCAAGGCTTTTGCAGAATGCTGTTTGCTCTCCAAAGGAATTTGGGTTCATAAGAGGAGCGCAGCAAATCAGTGCACCATCAATCCAAGTGGGACCACAGGGCTGCTGTGCATCGTTGGGTTACGCACAGCCCCTCCTTGGCCCACGCCACAGTAAATGGTTTCTCTCTACGTGACTACGATATTTCCTCCCTCTGGGAAGTGCTGAAGAAAATAAAATTAAACAAATCCAGAAGTGAAGCAAAGGCAAAACTCCCAAGTCCCTCAGCAAGAACTTGCGTAGCCGAAATAACGGATCTGCGTCAGATAAGCCGTGACCTGATTTTCAGATCTGAGCTTTGAGCAGTTTGGGTTCAGGCCAACTTCAGTCTAGTTGCAATCCTGGATTCACAGCTTTGGTGAAGTTCAGATCCAATTCCGTAATCTCTGATATTAAACTTAATCTGATTTTGGTTTGCTGCCCCTGGGCGAGCTGGGATGGAAGTGTATTACATCGGCTTGACTTCTATTTAAGCCCCTATTAACATTTTCTACAGCAATTAACAACAGCCAGAATTAAGCTAATAATACGTGTCTTTTTTTATCAACCAAGATCATGAATAATGGCAAATATTAACTCCCATAGATGCTCCTTAGCCAAGCACAAAACAGCTTCAGAGTGCACCTTTTCGGTGCCTGACAAGGGCCAAGAAACCTCAACAGAGCTGCCTCGCTTGTGAGATCGATGATTCTTCCTCTTTCGGGTCGAGTTAGCAACAGAGCGTACGCAAGGAAAGCCACACGTTTGCCACATCTGAGGATGAGGGAAGGAATTTTCCAAATTTCTCCGTGACTTCAGCGCTTTCGGTAGCGTTCCCTTGCTCATGGGCCAAGCCATGGGGTGGGCGAGCAGAGCAGGGTCTGCAGGGCTGAGACGCTCCTGGGAAGGGTCAGGACCCTCCTG
>NW_010131386.1:0-3614 GCF_000699245.1 Pterocles gutturalis | reverse complement strand
GCTGAAGCTTCATCTGCTGCAAACGGTGGAGCTGAGACATGGGAAGAGGTCGTTCCCCAAAGCGCATGGATATGGATGGGGCTGAAAAGATGCAGCATTGTGCGAAGGATCAGCCTGGAATTATTTTTTTTTTTTTCCCAGTAGAGGATTGTTGTCAAGAATGACCTGCTTCAAAAAAACTAGGAAATAAGAGAAGGAAAAAGAATGAAAGAGTGACTTGGAGTCTGCTGGAAAGTGTGGCGGCTGCTGCTTGGCTCAGGGCCTTGTTTCAGTGAAAGCTACTTAGCATTTTTATAACTGATGGCAAAATTGCACACTATTAATGGGCTCTCCTTGGGGCTATAATTTATTCTTATTTCTCAGAGGCAATGGAGTAGAGGCCAGATCGCTTTATCCTCTGGTATTAAAAACCCTGGGGCTGAGCAGCTTAGTGCTGCTTTGTCAGAATTTTTTCCATCTGGCAAAATAATAGAATAAAATCATCTTATGCTGAGAGTTTCTTTATATTTTGAAAGAATGGTCTTTCTCTTTCAATTCAAAGCCTTCGGGGAAAGGCGGAGGGAGGGGGGTATGTGTGAGTAAATGTGTATTTTCATTCATTAGCTGCCTTTTCTATGTTCAGGAGCTATGATTCCTGACTCCCAGAGTTCCTTAAACTTCTCTGGGCATCAAGGTGGAGGCAGGCAGAGGTTAAAAACCCTAGAGACATGAAAGATTTATAGGATCCAGAGGGGTGAGGAGATCCCAGTGGAGGTTACAATGTCATAGACAGGGTAAACTGAGTCTTATAAAAAAAATTATTTTCTTTAAGGTGAAAGGCTTTTTTTTTTTGTTTGTTTTCATCAATGTTTATCAAAACAAAAAGCAGACATCTCTAGCAGTGAGTCACATCAATTTCTCATGACCCTTTGGAAGTTTCTTGGGTATTTTGAAGTCACTTGGTCAATAGGACGAAACCTCACCAAAACGTACCATGAGTTTCTGGAGATGTAACACAATAGTGAATTACTAATATTAGGAGTACTTTGAGTATGCTCACACAAACTAAGCTGCATCAGTTGACAACATCAACTAACTTTTTAAAGATAAAACACTCACTGAGTTTCTGAAGCCAGAAACTAAATCTATTTCTAAATGTTTTGATGTGAACAGTTCACCAAGGTCTAGTCCCATAAAGGAAAGAAGGTGCAGGTACATGAGGGGAAAAACTCCAATACCAGTGAAAATAGACCTTAGCAGGATCTCAGGGATGAAGGCTAAAGAAGAAAGAGTGAACTGGTATCAGCTTTTGTAACGTTTTGGTCTCTTCCCTCCCCACACTGTAAGAATTACGTTTCAGTTTAAGAAGACACTTGGGAGTAAATTCCATGAAGTCCATAGCAGAATGCAGCACAGAAATATCCTGTAAATCTGAAATCTCCTATATCCCGTCCCAGAGTTTTAGCTATCAGCCTGAGAGTCAATAACGGTATCAACTTTGCTTTCATACGAGCTGTCCATGAACCTACTCCAGAGTCGTGGTTGCATGCTCCACTTGTAAAGAAAGCCTTGAATACAAGCTTTGACTGTTAGTTTTTTGCAAAGACCACGTCAAAATACTACTCCAGAAAATTCAGTTGAAAAGATTTCCCCATCTCCTGAGCACAGGCACCTTGCCAGTGGTCCATTAGCCAAAAAGTCTTGATATTGCGTATTCTTCCCATAATCTGGTTATGGTTTAATCTGTGTTTACACAGCATTGTTTTGAGGAACCATTGGCAAATCTGTGGGTTATATGCTGGACAGTCCAACAGCAATCCTACCCCGAGCCAAACCAGAGCAATCTGTCAGCTGCAGGTCTTGCAGGGTTTTAGGTTTTGTTCTGGGACGCTCACAAAGTTCCTTGTTTACCCTAGCCGTGAGGTCAGATAGGAAATTTAAACCAAGGTGTTGCCTAATAAAAGCAGGCTACGGTTGTTCAGAGAAAGACAGCTCTGGGCAGCAGTGGGAAGTCGGAGAACTGCTCACATTTTATCGCTGTACCTCAAGACCCCAAGAACATTTTCATTGGGAAGAGAAATTTCATTCAAGAATTTAGGATGATTAAGTGTTACTGATATTCGGTCCTTCACATTCAGGTATGTCAAATGGATCTGGAACAAGGTCTTCAAAGTCTTTTCTCGGCATGTTTCTGATGCACACCATGTGGATAACGTTTGCCTGTCGACTTTGTCGTTCACAAGGAGCTCTATCTTGAGGTCGGTGGGGCTGTTGGAACAGCTGGGAAAATGAAAGTTCAAGTGGCAATAGATCAGGTACAGGCCTTGTTCCGTTATCACCAGCTCTTCGCTCTTGCACTGGATGTCTTCACAAACACCTTTCTCCACCAAGCTCAGTTTGGAACTGTTGACTGGATTGGACACTAGAAGGGAAAGCAAAAGCAAACACATTTGAAAATGAGCCACTGAGCTCTAGTGACCTGAATTCGGCCCTAGGTGACTTGCAGCAATGCATTTCCTGGTAAATGGAGATACTGGTTCAGTGGATTTTCCTGCACGAAGCTCCAAGAAAAGGCCCTGGCCAGACAGCTGGGAGGTCACACGTGGAAGTGGAGTGTGGAAAAGTTCCAAGGACTACACAGTCCTTTGGGAAACCCAGGGTAGGGAGATGCAGTGAAAATGGCCTTCTGCAATATTTAAAGGGAAATAATGGAGATGTATATTCATGTGTTTGTGTGCAGAAGGATTTATTTTTTCTTATCAAGTTAAAAAAGATGTTTATGTGACCAGACAGGGGATTTACTGAACACACCCATGTTTTGAGAAAACTAAGGAATTTTTTCCTATAAAATGCCCATTTGGTCAAAAAGTTATTTGCAACTAAAACCAGTTTGAATAACATGAACAGCCTGCTCTCCAGCCAGCTCTGCGATCTCTCTTTGCCGAAGCTTGCCCTCCGCCGGGCTCCCCACTGACCTCTCATGTACGCGGCGGCTCTCTTGGTCGGGACATTCTGTAGGATTCTTAAATAGTCTTCGGAGGTGTTCCCTGAAGGAAACAAGAGACTAAGTGACAACTCCTCATTTTTTTTGGTACTGTAAAATGCTGTCAGCATTTGGCATCTCACTTATTTGCTATAACTGTGCTATGGACAGACTCCACAGCAGCAGCTCCAGAGAACAGCATGTAGGAGAGATGAATCTTAGTCCTTGGCTGATAATCATAGAATAGTTTGAGTCAGAAGGGACCATGGAGGTCACCTAGTCCAACCCCCCTGCAGTAAGCAGGGATAATATCTGATCTGCACAGGGAATTCACAGCATTCTAACTCTATCGGTAAATTTATAACAGTCTAAAGCTCTGGTAGATTGCAGTTATTGGTCAAAAAAATTCTATTTCTTATTCTCCTTCTTACAAATACAAACCATGTGCAGGTAAGCTTAATTTCCCCGAATTATTTGTATGGTGCAATTACAGAAAGAGGATTTTAAACATTTAACTGCGAACATTATATTTCTGCGAATGGCTCTTTGGGTGCTTTAGAAATGTCCCTCTGCTCTCTCACGGCGAAAACGCCGATGTCGCCAGGGCTTTCGGTCAGGTTGTGGGTTGTTCAGACCCAGTAAGCCTCCTGCT
>NW_010131385.1:2116-3154 GCF_000699245.1 Pterocles gutturalis | reverse complement strand
TGGGTCTCATCCTGCCCCCCTTGCTTTTCCTGGGGCTCCCCCAAGCCCCCCGCGTCCCCGAGCGAAGGCTTCCCCGCGTGATGGCAGCATTCGCTAAACCTCCGCCCGCAGCTGGCGGTGCCTCAGGTGTCGGCTTTGTTTCGCCTTCCCCCCTTCTTATGAAACGAAATGAGAGGAAATAAATTGTCGCGCAGCTCCCCCGCCCGACTTTCCGTTCCAGCGCCGGCTCCCGGCTCAGGGCTATTGTTCTGCAGGGTTTCATTTGGAAACCGCTTTATGAAACGCTCTTAAAATATCGCCGCTGCGCTCTTGGCGGCAGCCTGTTCCTCCAAGAGAGATAAAAGCCGATGGTTTGATTGCAAAGGGGACGTTTTGTGGCTCTCCCTGCTCAGCCGACGGCGGTTTTAGCCATGGGACGAGCTCTGCTGTCACCCTGCCGAGGCAAGAGGTTCAATGAGGTTTTTTTCCCTTTTTTTTGCCTTTTTTTGTGCCTGTCGAGCGCTCTGGGCTCCTGGGATGCGGAGCGAGGAATTGGGCCGAATCCATTCCTGCATCCTCCCAAACGTTTCCCGTTCTCGTGTCTGGCCACAGCTGCACAGCCAGGAACTGGTGTGGAAATTCTCCCCAGCGTCAGTCCCCCTTGGAGGGGAAAAAAAATAAATTATTTTCTCCCAACAGATTTTTATTGTGGCTATAAGGTAACACACGGGAGATGCTGCCCCATCCTGCACCCAGGGCTTTGTTCTGGGCACGGCTGGTTCCCAAAAAATTATTTTTATATTTTTTTCCACCTGCTTTGCCCCCTCCAGCTCCCGAGGGGAAGCAGAGAGGTCCCTGGGGCATTGCACAAGATTTTTTCTCAGTGATGGAGAAAACCTGAGCCTTGGCACAGCCCCGGCGTCGGCGGCGTCGATTCCTCATCCCCGAGCTCCGGGTGCGGAGCCGAGGGGATGGGGGGACTCTGCCACATCTCCCAGCACATCCACCCCGCAATGCTCGTCCCCCACATCCGTCACCCTTGGCTCCTGCGCCGGCCAG
>NW_010131385.1:1023-2048 GCF_000699245.1 Pterocles gutturalis | reverse complement strand
GCGGTGGGGAGCGGCAGTGGGAAGCAGCGCCGTGCGCTTTCTGGTTTTTTTTCATCCCAGCTCTTACAAAAGGTTCCCTTCAAAACAGGCGAGGGGAAGGCGGGCTGCGGCACGGCGGGGGGTGGGGCCATGTGGGGGGCTGGGTGCCGCCGTCGGCTCCCGGGTGCTCATGGGCTCAGCCGGTGCGGTTTGATGGCCGTCGTGGCTTTAGAGCCATCAGGATTTTAGAGCCATCAGATTTTTTTAGAACCATTGTATTTTTGGAGTCATCACGGTTTTAGAGCCGTCGCATTTTTGGAGCCCGCGCGTGTCTCCGTGGCACAGCTCCATCCTCTCCCGCACCCCACTGCCATCCCTTGGGTGACAGCCAACGGTCTCGGACAGGGACCCCGGGCAGTTCCCGGAGAGTGACTCAGTGAATGAACAAATCCTCATGAATGCCGGAACCCAAGGAGCTTCCCAAGACACGTCGCTCGACGCGACATTAATTCTTTGGCGAACTTTACATCGCCGTCCCTGGCCAGGTTCCCCGTTTTTGCCCTTTTCCCATTTGGTATTAAACCCAATTTATCAGCGAGACGTCTTCGCACCTCCCCTGGGATCCCGTTTCTCCTCCTGCGCCATTTTTTCTTTATTCGCTGCAGGTTATTATTTTTTTTTCCCCGCAGCACAAAGCGACCGCCGGAGCTGGGGACAGGCGGGACAGAGTGATGGATGGCACCGGAGCTGCCGGTTGCGGATTTTGGGGACGCGGACGGCGCTTTACTTGGCTGGTGTGCCCAGATTTCCTCCCAAAACAGCATTTTTTAATAAAGAAGAAAACCAAACCAGAAACTGGAACGTATCTTGCTTCTTTCATGACTCCCTGGAGGCAGCGGCGGCGGCGCATGAAGGAAAAAAGAGAAGGAGAAGGAAAAAAACCGGCAGCGGCACCAGGTGGCTGAAGATCTCGCCGCCTAATTGATTCCTCTTTAATTAGCACCAAACCTGTTGCTCACAACCGAGGGTCGGTGCCAACCCTGGAG
>NW_010131385.1:384-851 GCF_000699245.1 Pterocles gutturalis | reverse complement strand
CGTGGTGGACGTGGTGGGAACTCATCGGTTGGTTTTATGGCAAAACCGCCTCCGCCGGATGGTTGCTGTTGCTCCAGTGAAGGAATAAACCCCAAAAATCCCCATTTGGGTAGGAAAATGCAATTTATCGCCGTGTTTTCCAGCCAAGAAACCCTCCAGCAGGGTCTGAGCCACGCCGATGGCATCTTCCACCCTGAAAACCACGCAGGGACGCAGACGCCGTGAACGCGACCCCGGCGGCGTTCCCTGCGGATGCCGGGGGAATTTGGGAATTTGGGGGTGCTGAGATTTTGGGGTGATGTTGCACAGACCGGTAATTAGTGTTAACGAGTGGCACCGCCGCCTGGCCCCCCAAGGCTGGGGTGACACCTCAGCCGCCTCCGTTTTTCCTCGGAGAAGGAGCCTGTCCGGCTCATGGGGTGGAATTCTCTGTTTTTGCCGCTGCGGCGGCCGCAGGAGGGTGTTCG
>NW_010131385.1:0-308 GCF_000699245.1 Pterocles gutturalis | reverse complement strand
GCTGGGGCGGCGGCTCCCGTTGCCCACCGCCTGCCCCGTCCCTTGGGAGCCAACGCTGCTCCACAGGGAGAGGATCCAGAACTGGGAAAATGCCGGCGTCACTCAGCGCCGGAGCTGTTTGCCCGGATTTTCCTTTTTTTCGAGAATTTCTGTTTTCTCGGGGTTTTCCCCTCCCTTTGGAAGGCCAGCAGCTCCCTAGGTTTTGGGAAAAACTCTCTCTGGAAGGAACTGTTGATCAAAAAAATTGATTTTTTCATTTTTTCCCCTTTTTTCCCCCCAAAATGCTCTTCCCCTCCCATCACCGTGGG
>NW_010131384.1:0-8278 GCF_000699245.1 Pterocles gutturalis | reverse complement strand
TTCCCTTTACCCCTTTAATTCTCTTCCGCCTCCTCAGCTGGGGGGAGGGATTGAGTGAACGGGTGTGTGGGTTGGCACCAGCCAAGGGCAAACCCATCACAGTCCTTTTTGGCACCCAACATGGGGCACAAGCGCTTGAGATAATGACAGACTTGAACAGGGTGTATTAAAACACACTTCCAATAAGCATTCATTATGTTCCCTGAAATGCTGCTGTGGGAAATATTGCAGTACTTGCCACATATACTATTTATCAGTATTTATGGGCTGCTGGTCATCTGTAGGAGCTGGGCAGAGGTTAAGACATTGCTGATGAAGGGGATTGCTGTGTTGCACCCTTGGTTTTTTTTGCTTTGGGTAAAACAAAAATGTTATCAGGCTTAATCTTGTTTGTTTATACAATGGTTGGCATCAAGCCAATTGACATTGCAGCCTCATCTCTGCACTTTGAGAGCCATCTGGCGGACAGGGTTGCCAATTATACTGGCTGCACACGCAGGTAGTGTCCCTTCGAGAGCCAGTTCATGAGGGGGACATCTCCCCGTACTGTCCCCTTCTCCTCCAGACCACTTCCAATGGATTAAAGGATTCTGACAGCCCTTGGGATATTTGGATCAGTATTTTAATTGTTGTCATCCTGTTGCAAGGCCTCTTGCATGTATGTCAATGCGTATATTTTAAGGTTAATCGACAATTCATTCAATGCATTACTAGCAATAACCCAGCTGTCACCACCACTCCCCCAACCGATACTGTAGAGACACCAACCACTGCAGCAGACATTGTGGTGACTGCAACCTTGGTGTCTTCTATAGCCACACAGACCATGGCTACTGAAGCCCTGGCACCTGCTACATCAACACAGACTGTAGCTACCCAAACTTCCATAGGAGCTACAGTTGCAACCATACAAACCTCAGCGCCCTCCACAACACCTCCAGTTCCAGTGCCCACTATAGCACCTCCAACCATGACACCCATCGCTACAAATTCAGCCCCAGCACCTGCTGCACCAACTGCAACCATGGTACCTATGGCTACAACTTCAACCCCGGCTACTCTGCCTGTGGCTACAACTTCAGCCCCAGTACCTCCAGTCCTGGCATCCACTACAGTGACTTCAACCGCAACACCCACTGCAGTGACTGCCACGCCAACAACTTCAACTCCAGTGCCTTCAACCTCAACAATTCCAGCCCAGCCATGCATACAGCGGCTGCTCCCAGCATGGCACTGACTCCGCTCTGCTCAGCTCTGCCGCACTGCCCCTCGCCCGAGAGCACACATACGCCCTGTAGTAGTGACTCTAACCCTGGCACCAAGCACAGCTACTACAACCATCGCTACTCAAACTTCATCAAGCAGCATCCCATAGTCTCTGCCATTAGTAGTGGCCCCCATACAGAAGAAGAAAACACAAAAATTAACACATGTAGAAAAGGAGGAAGAAGCTTCTCCTATCAGGGAAGAGGAGGAAGAAACCTATGACCCTGATAGCGAGGAGGCGGGTCCCTCCAGAGCAGGGCCATCACAAGCACAGGGGGAAAAGGGAGATATCATAGATGAGACGGTAACCATCCGATCTCTATCCAGACGTGAGTTACAAGACAGACTTAAAGGCTGAGGTAATGCTGCTGAGATACTGAGGTAACAGAAATGCTCAAGGGCACAGTTTCTCTGTGAGCTGTTGTATACATTCATCAGTAAACCACGCAGGCACCGCAGACCTCACTGGAAAATCTGAACGTAGAGTCTTGCCCACTTCTTTTGGGCTGCCTTTTTACATAGGGGCCATCCATGCAAAAATTAAAATCATAATGTAAACCAAAGGTTGTTTTGCACCCTTTATTTTTTTTAAGTGAGCTTCCTATCATCAGGATTGCTGAGTGATAAGGAGAACTGCCTGATTTTTTGGTAACAAAATACAACAGAGACATGCAAATTTGGTCTGAAAAACAAAACACACTAATATCACATATGTTTTGAGCAACATGCTATGGAATTGTTTAAACAGTAATAAATTCATTCAGAGTGCAGATGTACACATACATACATACACAAAGTGCTTACATTCTTACTGTGTAAACCTGTTAAATGTTGAATAATGTCCTTTTCTTCCAGCCCACTTTAAAAAGGATGTGCCTTAATTGTCATTTGACACCTGGAAAGGAAACCTTATAATTCCCTTGTTTCTGGCTTCTTAGCAGATTTGAAAGTGTTTGAAAGATGGCTACAACAATAAAGCCAGTTAAATAAACAACTACCATATCTGGAGTGCTGTAGTTTTAAAAAAAAACCCTAAGAAAGAAAACAGAGATCCAAGTGAGGTAGAAGTGGTGTAAAACACCCCATTAATATTGCTGCTTATTGGTCTGAGAAGTTATCTGATCACTGGGATTTGCTAAACTGTTTATACAAGGAGAAAACAAACAGGCCAGGGGGTCCGGAGCTTCTTTAACACAGGCATGTTTTTTGTTTTTTTTTTTTTTTTTCAGTGGATATACACAGAGCCTTATTTCCCTAAATATCACAGAAACAAACAGGGAGAATTTGCTGCTCAGAAATCCAAGCCTGCCTTGATGCTAGTCTGTCTGTCCTGCAGTTTTTCCTCAATGGATGGCTGCCACAAGCAACTGAGGGTATAACAGGATTTTCATTTGGGGTGAGGTGAGCTGCCCGTGTCAGCCAGGTGACCCTTCCTGCTCATGTTAATGGTGCTGTTCCGCTATGAACCATGAACAGCAGAAGGGATGGTCTCTTGGACAGCATTTTGCTGTCCTTTGGGAGCACCCCAATTCCCTGGTTAGTAAGATGACAGGTTCGTAGGTGACTTTGAGAGCTCTCTAGCCCAACCTCCTGCTCAAAGCAGGGTCAGCTGTGAGATCAGACCAGGATGCTTGTGGCTTCTTCCAGTTGGAGCTCGAAACTCCCCAGTGATGGTGGGAAAAAACCCCCAAAACATAAAGGCTACCCGCAGGCTTTCCCTTTTATAGGCTGTGGTATCAGACATGGTGTCTTGCAAAATTCAGACCAGAACTGTTCAGTACTGCAGGGGAAGAGGATGCACCAGACAGCTAAAGGAAGTCTGGCCAGGGTGGGATGTTGGCCCAACCAGGCAACCACGTGAGTGCAGACAAGGCGGTCGGTGCAGTTTCTGAGAGGACAGAAGGCAGAAGCAGCAAATGAACCTTACTGCAGAGATGCTGGGTTCAGGGACCAAGGGAGCTGACAGGCACTATAGAAGACTGCTTTATTTAGGTGACAAAAAGGGGAGTTAAGAAGGGAATCTAAGAGGCAAAGAGGCAGAAGGAGAGGTTTGGGACTGTGCTATGTGTACATGTGCATTTATGTTTAGCACTCAGCACCCAGCAAACATTATGTTTGGATAGAGGGCTCTGTTTTGTGCTCCAGTTTGAAGGTGATGAATACACTTTATTGAGATGAAGAATTGCCTGTTTTGCATGCTAAGATGTTGAAACCCCCAGACTTGGGCTGTAATTTTCCTCTCTGCTGAAAGGCAGAGGCTGTTCTGGCACAAGGTGCCTTTACCTTGAGCCCAGCAGAGACCCAAGCAGGATCACGTAGGGCTGGTGCAAAGTCACGCTGCTGTGCAACAGGAGCACACAAATCCCAAGTAAGCAGCAGAATGATGCCTGAAGAAGACAGCCTCCTCTATCCAGCTAGTCAACTCTGGCAGACACATGATTTCTAGAGATACCTACATTTGGCTCAGCAGTGCTCTGTTTTTTGGGGTGGGATGACAACAGCATTATAAAAAGGGGTGACGGTTGCAGGTTTATGGACCAGTTTCTTCAGCTCATACTAGCTCTGCATGCTGGGTTGCGCCCAAGAAATACTCATGTCATTTTTGCAGTGAAGATAGAAACGTAATAGAAGTTACGTCTGTAGCATACACGCCAGTGGAAAAAAGAACATTCGTCAGCACTAGTAAGGAAAACATACAAGTATTAAGAACTTAAGAGGAAAACAGGAAAGACCTAATCAGAGTAAACACTCAAAAGGAAAAGGTGACGGATGCATATGTAGATTGGGGGATGGCTCAGCTGTAAACTGATTGTTTTGCCATTGCTTGACTGACACACTAAATCAACTTGATATAAAAGGCACAAAGAAGACCTGGGCGTGTATATCAGTAATTAGTGCCAGGTCTCTCAGAGCTAAACATCCTGAGGTGTTACAGGTGGTGTTAGAACAGCAGATTCATATACAGAGAACTGCAGCAAACCTCTCTTGACTTACTAAGCAGAAACTTAAACACCAAGCTTAGGGATAACTTGACTTGCCCATAGGGATGAAATTAATCTCTGCACAAACTCTGTGCCCTTCTCAAGGATCCTTCCCTCACAAAGTTTTTGACCACAGAGCAAAACCAGAAACTGAAACGTAATGTGCAATGTCCACCCTTCTGTGAACACAGAGCCACATGCCTTTTCCTGCCATGCAAAAGAACCCATGGGCCTCTCATTCCCACTTCTTGGTCACTGGAAAGGTTTTTGGGGAAGCAGAGTAGCGGTTGGCTCACCTGGGTTCAGAATAACCTTGCAAAATTAACTTACAAGGAAAGGAATGAGTGACTTTGAATCAAGGTAAGGAAAGATTCCCCCTGCAAGATGTGTAAGTCTTGCATTTAGGCTCTTTAAACCAGCACAACTAGAGAAGATATGGGGAACTGTGCTCTAAATCCCAGTCCAGCACCTCATCCCGTGACATGCTTCCTTTACCCATATCAACTGCCAAGCACCAGCAACCTGGCTGTAAACCAACAAGCCTAAGAAACTGGAGCGTTTACCTGCATGCCACAGCCATGAACAGTGCCCTTCACCTGCCATAAGGGAGGGGGAAATCACTGACTAATACTTGGTCTAGTTTCCACATTGGCTTATTTTTCTTAGCAAACACTGGCAGCTGTGCCAAAGCCAGCTGGACCATTTGTGGATGTCACTGTATGTCGACACACAGCCAGTGCTGATGGCAAAAAACATGCTTGATTTCAGGTCTGTTGCAGGACCTGAAATGGGATTCCCAGAGCTGAGTAATTCAATGCCTCTTAGTTTAGTCTTTCTACAGAGCTCATCCTTTTTGAACAGCCCACCCTCAAAGAGGGAAGTTGGCAGTGCACATCTTATGATTTTCAAAAGGCTGTTGTTTACAGAGTGCAGCTGATGATCAAGAGCAGCAAACTTAACTAGCATCTTTGAAAAGGCAAAACCTCTGTGACTTGAAAGACTAGGACACTATCACCAATCAATGCTTGGAAATGAGATTCAGACACGATGCTGAATGAGTTGCTCTGGTAATCTATATAAATCCTGAATACACAGGAAGGGAAATGATTCCCTTCACCAAGCATAAGCTGCATCCCAGTATCAGCTGATGAATTTGGGAAGACAGGAAAAACGCTATAATTCCCTTTGCTGTTTGAAGTAAATGTGTATACATACATGCATCGAAAGAGAGCTGTATGTTGATATTTTGTATCTGCCTGGTTTAGAACCATGTTGATCCCTGCTAGATTAGATGAATCAAGGCCAGCAAGACAAGTACCGGTCACAGGATTTCTTGATCAAAACATAATGATGGGTGAAACCCAGCAATCATTACCCTGAGTTAGTAGAACATTGCCTGCTCCAGGTGCAGAAGCCTTAGTGTCAAGGTAACACAAATGCTTTGGCCTGGAATTGCAAAAGTGATACAATCGAGTACTTTCCTTGCCAAAGCAACACTGCTTTTGTATTAATTTTTGTCAGTGGTTTGCCTGATGCAACATTAAATCTCCAAAGCACAGGGACCTCCAGTGCTCCCTGTGGCGCCTCTTCCCCCAGCTGGAATTGCTTTTTCATGACCTGATTTTTCTCTGTTTCAGAACAATGCTATCTCATTCCAGTATCATCTCCCCATATCACCTGAACACACAACTTCTTGCCCTCACAGCATGTACAGCTCACACTTGGTTGTGAACTTCTATAAGCGTGAGCCTTCCAGGGCCAAGTTCTTCCAGTCTTCTTCAAATAGGACATGTCTACAGTCTGGGTGAGACTGCAACCTTAAAATCTTGACACTACTTCAGGAGAGGGCAGATCACTGACTAGGAGTCAGTGAATCACTGTGCCTTGGACGCTTGCCCTTACAACAATCAAGTGGCTTTACCCTCCTTTGGGAAAGGGAGGGGAAAAATTAAAAAAAAAATAATCAAAAAACCACCCTGGGCTGAACCCAGTCCCTTGACCCGTGGCCAAAGAGGTGAAAGAGCAAAGAGTTCACATATTTTCTCTGCTTCTGCTTATACCAGAGTGTTTGGATATGAAAGCACCCATTGGTCATCCTGACCAGGCTCGAGGCAGGATCTGGCAGATCTGACCAAGTTCCTTTATTTCTCTGGACAGCTGAGTAAAGACCCTGATAGCTTAACCCACTCTGGTAGAGGCTTTTCAATCACCCAGCTCTTGGAGCACTTCTATTTAAAACAAACGGCACAGATGTCCTGGTTTCTTGACACAGCCCCGTGTGATGAAAAGGAATATTCAGGCTCTTCCTGATGGAGCTGGGTTTTGTCTCTCCTTTTCACCACTGTTATTGTTTTCCTCTCCTGTGTTCTGCAGGGGTCTGTATTTCAGTATTGTGACTGCTGTTGTTTTCCATTTTTGTGGGGGACATAGACAGTGAGATCGAGTGCACCCTCAACAAGTTTGACAATGACACCAAGCTGTGTGGTGCAATTGACATGCTGGAGGGAAGGGATGCCATCCAGAGGGACCTGGACAGGTTTGAGAGGTGGGCCCATGCCAACCTCATGAAGCTCAACAAGGCCAAATGCAAGGTCCTGCATGTGGGTCAGGGCAATCCCAAGCACAAATACAGGTTGGGTGGAGAATGGATTGAGAGCAGCCCTGAGGATGTTGGCTGATGAGAAGTTGAACATGACCCGGCAATGCGCACTTGCAGCCCAGAAAGCCAACCGTGTCCTGGGCTGCATCACCAGCAGTGTGACCAGCAGGTCTAGGGAGGGGATTCTCCCCCTCTACTCCGCTGTCGCGAGACCCCCACCTGCAGTGCTGCATCCAGCTCTGGGGTCCACAGCACAGGACAGACATCGACCTGTTGGAGTGGGCCCAGAGGACGCCACGAAGATGGTCAGAGGGCTGGAGCACCTCCTGTACAAGGACTGTCTGAGAGAGTTGGGGTTGTTCAGCCTGGAGAAGAGAAGGCTCCAGGGAGACCTTCGAGCACCTTCCCGTGCTGAAAAGGGAGAGGAGCTGAAAAGGCTACAGGAGAGATGGCGAGGCACTCTTGATCAGGGAGTGGAGTGATAGGATGAGGGGTGATGGTTTTAAGCAGAAAGAGGGAAAGTTTAAATTAGATGTGCAACATGCTTGTCACCTCTCTGGGAGGAGCAGACAGGAGCACAGAGACCACCTCTCCAGGTCTCACAGTCCAGATGGTTGAGGAAAAAGCTGCAGTGCCCTGAGGTCCATGTAGAAGACATGCCCACTCCAGCCCCAGCTAATGGTGCTGCCTTGAAACCCAGCCTTCCCTGTGTTTTGCTTTTCAATGCAGCACTGCTTGCATGCAAAGCTTGCAGAAGTTGATTGCATTTCTGCTGCAGCTCCTCTAGAAGCAGCTGTAATTTTCAGTAAGGATAGAAAATGAACAGCTGGTGTCTGTCTGAAGTTCTTGCTGTGGACAGCCACTTAACCTGGAGGTTATGCGGCCCAGCTTGCAGCAGGTGGCTGCTAGGGTATCCTCGTGACTGTTATTCTGCAGCCTGAGGGGTGTAAATTTGTTGTCCTGCTCTGCCCCGAGTTCCCTGTGTCCCTTAGCAGCTCATCTCTCAGTTGACATTTTAAATCAGGGACAAAAAGTATATTCCCAGTCTGTACATGGGAGGCTGAAATCTCTTCAGGGCAAATACTTTTAATAATTCAATTATTTTCTTCACTTCCCTTCACTAAAAAAGAAGGTGGAGATAAAACTCACACCCTTTTCCAGGCTTCCTTCCTTCCCTGTAAATGCTGCTAGGTAACTGAATGTGTATCTCCAGTATACCGGTATGTGTAGGAATTGGACAAAAACATCCTCCTTCCGTGGCAGCTTGTGGTACAGTTGCTGCAAAAGGTCACACATTCGTTTTGATTGTACATCCATGCTAACCCTGGGTAATGCTGCAGTAGCCAGTGCTGCTGTACTATGGAAGAACAAGCACTCAACAGCCATCCTCTGATTGCTCTCCCTCTATTTCACAGAATCACAGAATGTTAGA
>NW_010131383.1:0-18568 GCF_000699245.1 Pterocles gutturalis | reverse complement strand
AAATTTTTCACTGTGGGGGTGGTGAGACAATGTAACAGGTTTCCCAGGTAAGCTGTGGATGCCCCATCCCTGGAGGTGTTCAAGGCCAGGCTGGATGGGGCTTTGAGCAACCTGGTCTAGCGGAGGGTGTCCCTGCCCATGGCAGGGGGGTTGGAACTTGATGATCTTTAAGGTCCTTTCCAACCCTAGCCATTCTGTGATTCTATGATTCTTAAAATCTTCCAAGAGTTCTAGATAATTTAAATAACTGTATCTACTTATCTTTAGTAATTAAATACAATAATTTTGAAAAAAATTAAGTGACACTACAAATATTTAGTGAATTTCAAATATCTATTTAACCCAAAAATTAGCTGTTGTAGGTGATCATATCAGGTGCTTGTCCTAGTTATATTCCAGCTGTGCTTAAGTACAAAAAGACTATGCATCTTCTTTGCAAAATGGGACTCATGAATTTGAGCAATATAATATGTTGCAGAGAGACATGAGAAAAATTAGGTTTGTTCCTATGGTCTGCTCTTTTAAATAAATTGGTTGCAACTGAGTGAAATTGAGTTTACTGTCAACTTCTGCTGTAATTGTTTCAGTTATTGAAATGAGCTGGGATTAAAAGGTTCACTGTCAGTTTCTTTTAACGCAAGAATAAATTAATCTCTTCTGTCAAAGACAAGCCACACTATATGATTCTCAATGCACAGTTCAATGTCCTTAACTTTCTGGAGTGCTGAAAGGGTTAATTACTTTGAACTCTCAGTATGAAGTGGGTAATGAAAGATGGAGGAATAAAAGAGGCAAAAAATGATGCGCGAGCAGACTAGAGAAAGTGTATTGACACTGAATTTTGAATTAGGGCACAGGGAACTCTGAGCTGTGCAACCAATGTATCTGTAGAACATAAACCAATTCCCAATATGATGCCCACCCTTTCATGGCACATTTAACACATATGCACAGTGAGACACAAGGAAAGGGGCCTGAGCTTAATGTACCTCTCAAACAAAAGTGGAAAGGTCCATGCTCCACACCCTCACATCAGTTGTCATTTTGGACTACATCCTGGTTTTCCTAGCTTGGGAAAGTCGTGCATTTTTGCTTTCCAATAGTCCTGTCCTTTTGGTGTTTTTTTAGCAGAATCTGTTGCCAAAGCCTATCCTGGAGTAGAAGGTGTCCCTAAGGAAAACTTCCATCATTCTGTTTGTGTTGTGCTGTAAGAAAATTTGATTCCTTTCCTTGGTTGCTTTAAAAATAAACAGCAGTTTTTATTTATTTATTTCTCCAAATCACAGTGTGATATTTAACTTTTTTATCTGTTTTAAATTTCATGTGCAACTAATCTGTAATGAGTTTTACCATCTTAACTCTCATATTGTGCCAACAGCCTCTTTTTAACAACAAAAAATAAAGGATGTAAAAAAATGTCACTAAAAGAAATTTTAGAATTTCAGAATTTGAAAAAAATAAAGCTACAATAACGTCTGAGGGTTTTAAAGTTAGATCTTACTTAAAATTAACCTGTACATTCTGGAGTTATATACTATCAAAACATGCAATAGCTTTTTGCTAGACTAAAGCAGTGAAAGGAAACCAAACCGTTCTGGACATTTTTACATGCTGTCAGAAAGACTTATTCATATTCAGGTTTGAAATATTAATTAAATTAAAATAGCAACTACCTACCTCCACCAAAATTTCTACTGTTTCTTTTTTTAAGACTGTAGAGAACAGATTTATTCTTCAAAGTGTAGGTACAAAGGCAACATTCCTGGTCCAAGCTGGAAGAAAGGAAAATTAAATGTTAAAATATCTTTTCTCAGAAAGATTTTCAGTCTCATTACAAATGTGATTTACATTTTAGAAATGTACGAGCCTCTAAAGAAGTTTAGCCCTGAAAACAGTCTTTCTTGCTTCGTTCTGCTGAGGAATACTGATTTTCTTTCAGCTATGAAGTGTTAGGTCTTATACCGAATACACAATAACTCTATCAAATACAGATGACTTAATCAAATTTAAACACAATCCATCTCTCAAAATCCAGTCCCATACAAAATGTTGATGTTAGTGGATTTTTCTTCCACTTCTTCTTTTCTCAGTTTTTCTTGAAAAGGTTATTTACACTCCTGCAATTTAATTAGTAATGTCACAACAGAAAAGTATGTGCAGGGTAGTACAATAACGAGAATTTAGAAGTATATGTCAATGAAATACTAAACATTTAAATACTCTGGATCACTAACTGAACATCACTAGAGTGAACTGTAAAGGAAGCCAGGATACAGATGGCGCTGGGAACAATGTTTAAACAGTATTATGTTTAATCAGAACAACATACGGTTTCAAATAGATTTCGGGGGGGAAAAGTGGTCTATGACATTGTTATTACTATTGTATAGTAAGATGCCATTTTATAATCACACTTTTTTTCTGCAAACGTGTGATATGGGATCCATGTCAATTAGTCACCGACACAGAGATGGCAAGCACGCAAGTAGTTGTTTTAAAAAGAGTTGTTTGCATTTGACGAATGAATGGCCCGAGTCCAGTGAAATTGCCCTGTTCTTTTTGCTTAAAGCATGTAGCTGACACACAACTGGTAGTGGCAGACATCTTCGAACCACACGACTAGACAAGCAAGGATACTGCTGCTAACCTAAATGACTGTCCTAGCAGTTAAGGTTATTGCACAGTAGTGAAAACTCACGCTCTTTTATGCACATTTAACAAAACGGCTTCAAACTTAAGCTAAAACTGTTTTCCAAATGTGTGAACTTTCCTCATTGTGTACTCCCTTGTTATCAACAGTGATCAGATTTTACAATAATCTTTGATTATTAAAGATCCTATTAACCTGAGTAATGTATACTGCACATGAAGACTACAGCTAGAAATATTATTGCTTTAGAATGAGGAAGTGAGTAGCTGCAAGTATTGTATGTAGACATGTGGAAAAATTAATAAACAGTGTGGCTCAAACCAACAGGCATCAGTTGCTTCATTTCAAGTAGACTATATATAACAATATTTTTTTATGCTGCGGCTAATACTTCTGGTATTATTAGAATAGCATGATAGGAGCTATGTCTCCAAATCAAAGAGTTTCAGGAAAAGAAGATGAATTCTCTCTGACACAAAATACAATGACATTCTAATAGCATGGGCAAGAAGAGCAGCTGCTGTACATAGTCCCCTATTACCAACCACTGACATTATATATGCAATAACACATCAGAAATCTTGGAAGTCTTTTCGAGCAAAGAGAAAAAACAAAAAATTTCAACTATCCTCTCCCTGATGTGATTTCGTAGTCAAGAGCATGTGAATAGTTAACAGTGGGACAGCTGAACAGCCAAATGGTATCATTTGCATTTGAACTTCAACAAATCCAAAATGTGTTTTGCTTTGGATGATGAAATACATAACAGGAAAAAAAAATATCCCAACACCCACTACCCTGCAATAGCCTTTTCAGATACGGAACTTGTAACCTGCATGCCATAAAAATAAGAGTTATTTTAAAAATCATTTAGGACTCATAAGAAAAGGACAGGTCTCTGCAGAATAATTTGTTGCTTCAAAAATCAAAGTAGTAATTATTTTTGCAAAGTCTTACCTTTACAATTCATTGCAGTTTTAAACTATTAGTTTCTTTTTTGTTGTTTCACACAACTTGTATTCAATTTTTGGTGTCATGCTTATTCCCTTTGCATAAAAATATTTTTTGCTAATAAGTATTCAGGTGATAAAAAAACATTCAATATTTGTTTTTTTTTCAGTTTCTTTTTTAATTTGTAATAAAACACACCACAGATTTAAGACTTTTTAAAAAGTCAGGTAACTCTTCTGTCTTCTGCAGGAATCTTGATGAACATTGTGACTAATGTTTATGCAGACAATATGATATAATATTCATAATGACAACCCACAATATCATCTGTAAGTGTTCATATTACTTACATAACATTTCCATATTGCATTGCAACAGTGCAAATATCAGTTTAAACAACCGGAAGGATTCATGTATGCAACAGAAGTTGAACCTCCTGTCTGCCTTTCTGACATGTAAGGAACATAAGCCTTCACCTTTACCCTAAGCAGAGAGCAGGTCAGTGAATTTAATGACATAAACAATGGAAATAAGCACTTACTTAATCACTACAGAGACCACATAAGCACATAAAAGCACTCAAAAATATTAGTTCTTTTTCTCACAAAAATATATAAAATATTAAAAAGCCATCTCATTAAGCTTATTGTATTTTTTAAAAATACATGCAACCTGAATACTATTTTAGGAAAATACTTCTTCGAGAGTTATGCATTGCTTGACAAATTTATTGTAAAGCAATTGTTAATATCTGCCTTCTCCTCTCAAAAATTTTTTAGATCTGGTGTCTGCATCTAGTAAAGTCTCAAATCTGTTTCAGCAAAGTAATCAAAGATGCTCTATGTATTCCTGTAGATATATGCTCATTGTTAGGACAGAATTTTTTAGTATCTTATTGTATGTGCAAATACCACATGAATCAAGAAAGAGTTAATCAGGAATTCTTTGGAGCTAATGCTTAGGGCTTAAACTTTTAGATCTAATAAGGAAAAAAAAGACTGAAAGAAGTCACACTTCCACATTGTCTACAGGCTTAGAGGCACTGGATGAGCTGGCAAACTCCAATTATTATGACCGCCCTGACTGACTTCTGTTTTCCGACTGGTGGGAATTCTCATTCATCATTGGACAGAAATTTTCCAGTGTAGGTATTCAACTGTGCTCCATCTTCCAACTTAAAAAAAGTACATTATTTCTTCTAGAAATCACATGATATGGTTCATAATAGCAATAACTTTCTCAAAATAATTCATTGTTACAGTTAACTACTACATTGGAACAGTAACTTTCTTCCTTCCTTGGAAATGTGAAATTAAAAAAAAAAATCACGTAAACAGTAATCAAATTATTTTATTTAGAAAGCTACATTAGTAATGATTAGTTTAGTTTAAATATACTGCAACTTATAAAACACTGTAGAGCTAATTAGCATACAGAGTACTCTAGGAGACTGGATTTTCCCTGCTGAAGATTATCTTGCTGTATGTCTTTATCTTTCAATATTATTAGTAATGCATAGGTACAAAGAAAATAAATCCATGCCATCAAAAATTGTATGCATCTGGATTATTCACACTGCTACACAGCATTAGCCAATAATGCAATGGGATTTTAGAGACCTTAGGCCAGACTTTCAAAGTCATTTAGGTGCTTAAACATGCAGGTAGGATCCTTCTACAATTTTGAGGAACCTAAGCATCAATTGCCCACAAGAGTTAACAACATTTAGGCTTCTGCACAGTTTTGAAATATCAGCACGTACTAATTTACATCTTTAGGTACCTAAATGCTTAAGAAAAATCTGCTGGCTTATCATTCCCTCTTGAAGCAGAGAAGAGTAGCATTGCATTACGGTCATTGGTCCACAAAAGAAGTTATTATGAAATTCATGAAGATGGGCATACATGGTGTTGCAGCTATATGGTGACAAATACCAATGTGTGATTTTTTATTCCACAGTCAATAATGAGGTCTGTTATGTCTTTTGCTACAGAGACAAATATGAATCATTCTATACTCTGCACGCACATGAGTACATGCTGAGAACTGCAGTGGGTAGTAAATTGTGCTAAAGGTTTTTATTTTAATACTGAATATTGGGGACATCGATTAGAGTATTAGAGTATGTTAACAAATACAGCAGCCACTTTCAGATATGCAAGGAACAGTGTCAGGGATTAAATGTAACTTGAAAGACAACCATGTCCCATTAATATCTCCAAGAAATCAAAAATAGTCCTATTTACTCTACTGAGATAGCAAACTAGACAGAAAAATCAAATGCTCAGCTTCTTTCTGCCCAAATTACTCTACCTTTTATCATTTTTTTTCCTGCCTTGTCTCATCACAAACACTGGTTACCCAGCATTCAAATGGAACTTCATGCAGCCAGGAAAATAGAGGTTTAAAGGCAGCCATATTCCCCTGATCCTTGCCTGTAGGCAAAATCTAGCCATCCATTTCACAGCTTGTCAAACATCTTTGAAAACATGGTGTAATTTCCTTTCTTCCATGGAGTGTTAGATACTACGTGGAGAGTCAGATAGTAAAACAGACCATCTCATGAGAAACCCACTAAACATCTTAACATTCCTCTTCTTCCATAAAGTACTTTTTCTGCAGTGAAATATTCCTGAAACTGCAGTGAAAATACTCTGTATTCTTGTAGCATTCTGGACTTTTTAAATGTGTGGTAGTTGATGGGATGGAAATCAAAGCTTATACTGCAAGGAGAAATAACCACAGGGTTTGTTTCCTAGCTAATGTTTGCACTAGGGTGTTATAAAAAAATATTAATAAATAGCTCTATTTTTGTATACAACACTCTTATAAAAAAGTCCATTTGCTTTTGTAAACATACCAGGAATCTCTTGATGACAGGTAATTCACAGCTTCAATATACTCCACTAATTGAACCTGGATGAAATAGGGAGAGCACTAATCAGAACTGATTTCAAATGCTGCTCACTTGAGGAAGTGAAAATGGTATCTACTCCCAAGAGGAAATGTTGATACTGCATAAAACAGACAAGCCCTGTGATATCTTGTGTCTCTCAGGAGAAACTAGATTCTAATAAATTGCAAAGTATGTCCCTATTGAGTTAGAACACCTAGAGTAAGGAGCAAATTTTAATGAAAACACTTGACTTCAAGTATGCAGGACAATGGCGATATGGCGACCTTTCCACAGCACTCAGCTCCATTCTCCTGGCTTTATTTCTGCTCTCACTATAGAAAGGCTGGTTGCCCACCTTTACTCAGTTTGATAAAGGCTGAATGAGGTTCTTTGGAACTACGTTTCTAAGAATCAGTCTCTAACTTTATTTCAGTGATCATTTTTTTCAAATCTGATCTCTGTCGTCAGATCTTCCAATTTATTTTGTTACAAAGCTGTGTCAGAGTCTCTGGGAGAAATTTTATTTTTATAGATGTCTAACAGGATAAAAATAAATAACTTTTTATCGAGTTTTCTAGCTGAGAAAGGTTATCTTGTTCAGATAATTAGGACTAATATTTACTACCCGATAATAAAGCAAAATTGTAGTACACACTTAAACTTTACTTATTGGTGGTGTGAGTTTAGTGCTAGGAAATACTGGATGGGACCCAGACAGAGATTGCCAGACTGAAGACACTTAGATTTATTATTCATTAAAAAGTGCTTAATTGTGACTAAGGTATGTAAAGTACCATCACAGCCAATGGACATCAAGGACAGAGTTCAGAGGTATAAGAAGATACTTATCTAGTTTTCCTAAGGTATCCAAGGTATCTACATAGGGCTAGTATACGATAGTGGACCTGTGGAAGACCTGTGCCTTCTGGAACTTTACATGAAGATCAAATTCCTTTGGGTATCTGAAATGAGTATTTGAATTCTGGCCCCTAATCAACATAATCACTAGAGTTTAGAAAATGATCCAGCTCAAGAACTAATGGGATGCGCTAATATGTTTTGTCTTCAGATTAAAGGTGAAGCTTCTTACAGCTCCGAAGTCAAATTTACCAACAAGATGTCTTGAATAACACAGTGCAACCAAATCAGCACTCAGCACTCATGCTTAGGAGCTCATGAACAGAGCACAAGTTATCTTTCTATTTTAGAGACTGGAAATCACTTTCTAGACTCCATTGTTGTCATTAACTTGGTTTCCATGGACTATGCACTTAGTCCACATATAGATATTTACATGTTTCTACCTAAACTTCAGTGTACTATTCTAGAAATGTATTTAACCCCATTGCCTTAGTAATGTCTTTGCTCTTGGTGAGCAGTAGAGAGATTTGCTTTCACTGTGTCACTGGTAGATTATACTTGCAGGTGCCTTTCTAGAGCATCATACAAGCACAGTGACTGATAATGGAGACTACTCAGTGGTGTTGCAGAATTCTTCCTTTATGGCATGCTGGGATAGTGTTTGGAGAAATAATTCAACTAGTGGACACATATTCCATTTTATTTATCTATGTAGCAACAACACTGGTTTTTTAAATGACCAAAGAAGAAAGTAGCATGAAATTTTTCTTTAGGTCAATCTAACAACTCTTTTAACAGCCAGAAATGGGTGAGTTGTACCCTTGTAAGATAAAATTCCAATAAAGGTGGAAAAAGTTAAAATAAAAGGAATTAATTTCTAATAACCTTTACATGCATCAGTTTAACGGACATAGTTAAAATACCTTGTTTTCTTCTGTACATTTGTCTTGCATTCCGCTCAGCATTTATCTGTAAAAAGTGGTCTTGCTGTGTCCCTTCTCCTAACACTTTGCATAGAATTACTCATCTCAATGGCCATTTTCTTTAGGGATCTGACAAGCAGTTTAAGAAGAGGTCTTGCATTTCACTCTTCTTTTAACATTGCTACCAATAGAGACCGTTTGGTTTTTTTTCTTATCGTTATCAATAGATACTGTTAAGGTCAATAACTACTAGCAATAATTTCATGGTATTTGGATACTTTAGCCTAGACAAAGAGCTCATTGTCCTACATCAGGGTCTATTTCATGCCATTGACTGGGGCAACAAAGTCAGATCTCAGGATTCACATTTCATCAAAATACATGTGAGGAAATGTCTTTGCTGGGAATGAACGTGAGAAAAGATGAGAATTTCCTTGGACAGACAGCTCATCTTATAACTTGCAAGAATCATTTCAACATTTTCATTTATTCGTTATTTCTTTCTTGTTGTTATTTCAATACCAACACTTTCAATGATGTTGATATAAACTGCCCTTGCCATGTACAGCAAAGAAGAATGTTACCTTTGCATGATTTTGAAGAGAATTGTTGTCGTATTTATTTCATAGATAATTTATTTTAAAAGTATTAAACGTGCATAAAACCTTGGGCTTTTATTTATATGATCCTTCACACTTGAACATTTTTCCTGTTTGGTGTTTGAAGATACATAAGAAACCTGTCCTCCATTACCTGAAGTAAACAGTACACTGTTCTACTTTCTTCATGAGCTGATTGAAGTACCTGCTGTGTACTAAGGAATAATAAATGTATAACTTCTAATTGTACTCATAAAAGAGAGATTTTTTCCTTCCTAACACCAAATTCACAATATAAAACCAGTTCTTTGCTCTTTTTGGATTGTCACTCACCAGAGGGCCTTGAGTCATCTTGAAACAAAAGGACAAAATAGTCTTTCTTCAGAGAACTTATTTACTGAAAGTTTTTTTGCTGGAAAACTGTTAGAGTAGTTCTGAATTTTGACAAATTATGGTCAAGATTTGTCTTTAAAAAAAAAATGCATATATCTGGGAAGTTTTTTGTAGGATGTAAACCAAAATAATTTGTGATTTACTTTTAATTCACATGTGTAGTTTAAAAAGTTTCATTTTGCATGATAGGTATTTATAGGGAAATTGCAGTATTTGTGCAATTTTTATCAACAACACCACCAAAAC
The DNA here is from genome assembly GCF_000699245.1 of Pterocles gutturalis. Classification (NCBI taxonomy): domain Eukaryota; kingdom Metazoa; phylum Chordata; class Aves; order Pterocliformes; family Pteroclidae; genus Pterocles; species Pterocles gutturalis. The sequence goes on along the minus strand of NW_010131383.1, from coordinate 9,049 downwards.
CATCCAAATGCCCTAAACCACCATAAAATCCTTCCATAGAGAATTGAAAATACACCTCTCAGAGAACCACATAGACAGAATTGGGTAAACCCTGAATAAATTAATGGCTGCTCTTCTGCACTCTACATTGAGTGAAGTAATGAGCGATGGACTTGGGAAATTTGTTTGGATTACAATGTCTAAAAACCTTCTGTCTGAGGAAATAGAGTAGTGAAATGAGAGTCCTGCTTAAGGCAAGCTCTTGTCAATAATTCCTTTTCTCAACCACTTTGGAGAATATCACTACCCAAACTATGTCTTCAGCATCATCTTTGACCCCTTGTTTGTCTTTATAGCCTATGTGCTTGTAAAATAATAACTGCATAAAGGGCTTAAAATTTCCTGTTTGTTATCATTTTTCTGCTTGCTAGACCATGCTCTGGTCCCATCAGCTGCAGCTTTATTTCTTCCATTTATTAAATAGACTCCTACACAGATAATGTTTTTAGAGTATTACTTTGTCTATACATCATCCACTGGTGCTCGTGCCTCTACTGCATTAAATAAGCTGCTTGTCTCATCGATTGAGCATCAGAAGTTAAACACAGTTTGTAGGTTCTCAGGACAGAAACTGACTCTGTTCTATTTCTGTGAAGGTCCTAGCATGAGGTGCTCTTGTAAAGTAGCAGTTATTATTACATTTTATGTAATAATAATAATAATAATGACTTTTAAAATTCATCTTCATAAAAGCTGTTGTGCATATGACATTCAGGGAAGAGTTAATGATCTCAAAAATGGCTAGACCAAGTTATCTTTCCTCAGGAATATTGGTCATCTGATTAAACCATCTCACGGATTAAATTGCTTCTTGCCATGTTCCATTGCATTCTTGTGGGGTTTTTTCCCACTGCAGATGAATAGTGTATCTAATTAAGCACCACTCTCTTACTTTTACTTTCCAGGTTTATCCTAGCTTTCATTAGTCTGATCTTGTTAACACAGAAATAAATGTAAACAATTTTAAGGCAGCATAAGCGAAAGTCAGAGTTAGTCTAACTTAGTTTAATTTTGTGCTACCTCTAATCTGGCATTCATTATATTACATGATAATTTGGAGCTTCCACTGGGCTCATTGCTATTGCATCAATGACCCATTTCTAAACCATGATGATTTTTTTCTAATTTTAATTCCAAGTAGAGTAAATGAGAAATATTTGCACATCTATCTTTGAGACTATCACTACAGGCTGGATTAAAACTTTGTGCACAGCCTGGAGAACAGTGTGATGAGCAATGTTCCAGAAGTTCAGAAGTCACTGTAAGACAGAGAGAAAATACTTGCTGTACCTCTTTGTTGGTTTTCAGGGTGCTTGCTGGGGTAATAAATTCATTAAGGCCTAACATAGCTTTAATTTTCTTAGGGGAAGGATTATCAGGCAAACATATAGTGAATTTTCTTTGCTCACGGCAGTTCTTCAGCAATTCTTTACACACTGTTTTTACGGTGCATCTAGATCCAAGATCTGAAAGTTTGTACAGTGAGGTGAACAGATTTGTTTCTACTCTGAGAAGAAGTAGACAAGTATTTCAGGCCAGGTCTCTGTCAGTTATATCAACCCTGACATGCAACTGATCTGTTATTTCCAGTTCTGGGCTTCATAAAGAAAAAAAGAAAAAGTGTAATTTACCATGACCAGTAGAGATCTGTTTTTCATAAAGTGTTAAAAGCTGTGTGGTTCTGGCTTATATCAGTCAAATTCCTGCACTGGTACTTGATCAAAACTCAAAGACAAGAAAAATCCAAAACCAGCTTCGATAATAGCACTGTAAACTGGTAATTTCAAGACTATGCACTGCACTTGAAATCACAAACAATGCCACAATTTACCTGTCAAAGTGATGGTCAAGAACACTCACATTAATGTGTAATGAAGATACAGCTGAGCTTAAACAATGGTGTTTACAACTGAGGAAGAAATCTTTTTTTTGCCATCTTCTGTTATCATGTGCTTTCACTTAAGACTCACTTTATCCCAAGGGAATAGAACCCAGGAAGGAATCTGCCTGATCTCAGCCAAAGTCTGCAAGATCCAGAGAGGACCTTCACAACTGTTTGAAAGCCTTCTTACAGGAGCAGACATAACAGAGAGGTAGGTTTACCTCAGCTGGCTGCCAGGTGTCCATCAAGCTGCTCTATCACTCCCCCTCCTCAGTGGGACGGGGGGGAGAAAGTAAGATGAAAATCTCATGGGTCAAGATAGGGACCTAGAGATCAGTCACCAGTTCCTGTCATGGGGAAACCAGACTCAACTTTAGGAAAATGTATTTAATTTATTGCCTGCTCCAACATGGGATCCCTCCCATGTTGTACAGTCCTCCATGAACTGGTCCAGCATGGGTCTCTTTCACAGAGTACAGTCCTTCAAGAACAGACTGCTTCAGCGTGGGTCCCCATGGGCCACAACCACTGCCAGAAAACCTGCTCTTGCATGGGCTTCTCTCTACATGCGTTCACAAGTCTTGCCAGGATCCTGCTCCAGTGTGGGCTCTCCATGGGGTCACAACGTCCTCCAGGCATCCACCTGCTCCAGCATGGGGTCATCTGCAGGCTGCAGGCAGATATCTGTACCACTGTGGTCTTCTGTGGGATGCAGGGGCAAAACCTACTTCACCATTGTCTTCATGGTACTGGGTCGTGTCCAAAAAACAACAAAGCTGGTGAAGGATCTAGAGAACAAGTCTTATGAGGAGTGGCTGAGGGAACTGGGGTTGTCTAGCCTGGAGAAAAGAAAGCTCAGGGGAGACCTTGTGGATCTCCACAACTACCTGAAAGGAGTTTGTAGAGAGGTGGGTGTTGGCTTCTTCTCCCAGGTAACAAGTGATAGGACAAGAGGAAATGGTCTAAAGTTGCTCCAGGGGAGGTTTAGATTGTATATTAGGAAAAATTTCCTCACTGAAAGGGTTGTCAAGCATTGGAGCAGGCTGCCTGGGGAGGAGGTCGATTCAGCATCCATGGAGGTATTTAAAACATGTGTAGACATGGTGCTTAGGGACGTGGTTTTAGTGGTGGACTTTGCAGTATGAGGTTAACAGTTGGACTTAATGTTCTTAAAGGTCTTTTTTTTCCAACCTAAATCATACTATGATTCTATTCTATGATTCACCGTGGGCTGCTGAGGAATGTCTGCTCCAGCACCTGGTGCACTTCTTCCCTCTCTTTTTTCCGTGACCTTAGTATCTGCAGTGTTGTCTGTCTCACATTTTTTTTTCACTCCTCTCACACAACTATTTCTCAGTGTTTTTGGCCCTTTCTTAAACATGTTTTCACAGTGCTGCCACCAACATCACTGATGGGCTCTAACTGGGCAGCAGTAGGTCTGACTTGGAGCTGACTGGAATTGGTTCTGTCCAACATAGGGGCAGCAGCTCCTCTTCTCACAAAGCCACCCCTGCGGTCCCCACCCCCAGCTACCAAAACTTTGACACATAAAACCAATACAAGATCACACTTACCTCTTCATTTTACTATTCCAATAATTTGAATAGAGAAGGGTTTTCAAATCTGATATAAATTTTTAATTACTAGCAACGGGTAAACAGGTGAAACCAATAATTCTTCCTGTCAACCACAGAAGTAGACCTGTTTTGAAGAGTAAATGACGATTTTCTACCTGAGTTAGAGCTGTGAGTCTGCCCCATGAATTCTATTCCTGGATTTCTATTCTTGGCTTTCTATTTCTGTATGAACTTGAACAAGTCCCTTGTCTTCTCTCTGCTTAGTACTTGACAGAATTCTTCTGAGGTTAAATGAGTAGTTAGCACATGCTAAGATCCCTGTTCAGAAGGTCACTGCATAAGAATTACAATAATTGTTTTCCACCATTAATTTAGACACCTTTATGTTTTGGAAAAGAAAAAAGAATTCATCAATATTAAATAATGTAATGCACAGATATTTTATACATGATTAAGAGAAAATTACCTTAGTATGTTTGTCTGGCAGACTAAAATTTGATGAAGCATTCCTATGAAACATACAGATACAGATATATTTACCTAGTGCCTGCTTCACTTCTTGATCTTTGCAGGTTCCTCTCATTCATTTCTCACTTAATCCATTGCAGATGATGAAAAAATATCATCTGGCTTTAACAGAAAAAGGATTTCTTTAATTTGTTTTCCAGCACATGTATGTGGTATGCAGAGCTACAGCATACATACTTGAAGCTGCAGAGTCAGAAGGCTGCAATATTGTGTCTGCCTAATAATTCTTGTTTTGCAGTTTATCCGTCTGAGCACTGTCCCATGCTAACATACATGTACTGGAGCTAACTGAGGTATCATCACCAAATGCTTGTGAGGTGCCCACTGACTATCACCAGTGTGACCAGTTTTAGGTCTGCTGGTAAATAAAACAGCAAATCCCATTATTTTGAAAGTTCTATTTTGTTCTGAGCAAAAACACTATCTGGAAATATCTTCTTTTTTTTTTTTTTTTTTTTTTTTTTTTTTCACAGGAGGCTGAACATTTAATTTAACTTTTATCTCTAGCAAGCATTAAACACAGCAGTATTTAGGGGCAGGCACATCATTAGCAGGAAAGATGTCACATATCTGCTTCTTTAGCTGTCCCTTACAGTTGTTACATCAAGTCTGCCTTTTCCCAATCCATGATGTAGAACAGTTCAAACATCAAGAACAAACCAAGCCCAACAACTGAAAACAATGGAGAAACAAAACAAAACAAGAACAAAGCAAACCCCATGGACCACACTATAGTTTACTTTGAACAACAAATTTCTGGGTTATTTTTGTTCTCCCACTATGGTTTGAGAAATAATTGAAATGTGTTTGTGAGTGTTTTCTCCACCTCAGACATCTGATATTTTACAAGATCGTGTCAAACTAATTTTCAACACATTTTAAAGTCTGGTAGTGCAGGGAAGATTTGGGAGTAGGGGGTGGAGGGAGAGTTGCTAAAACAGACTGTGCTGGTCACAATCAAAAGAAAGCAGCTTTTTACACAAACATGTTCAAGCGATACTTATGGAACATTGTGCATATCAGAGTAGAAATCAAGACAAAAGAGCTGTAAAATAGCTCCAGGTTTCAGGATAACATTTACAAAAGTGTATTTCCATTTTACTACTTTGAATGGATCTCAGGTGGTTTTGCTTATATATGTCATTAATCCACCTATATTTAGACTTCACTTCCCATAGAGATCCTTCATATCTCCCTGAGTTTCTGACTTTTTGCCTACAAACCTTGTTATTGTTCTGCTGATAACAGAGCTGTTGCAAACTTGGTCACTTTATTCAGTGGACTGCTAGCCTGAAGGTCTCTGACCTCATTGATGATATCGGAGGCTGAAATAGTTGCTCAGGTTTCTCCACCTTTGAAAGCAGAAAGGTCTCTTGTAAAATGCTGCATTCTGGTTACAGATTGAAGAGATGCATATTAGAGGGAGCCACACCACCTGTGATAATTTTCAGTTGATCACCTGGTTGCCGCTCTGCTCCAGATATGGATTTAAACTGGTTGCAGGTGATATTCATGTTTGATAAAATTCACTATCAGAAATTATTTGTTTGCCCAAAGAGAGATGTTTATATACAGGAGACTCCCACTATAAATTCTTCTTTCCTGAGTTTTTATTAATTGTCATTGGAAGTGAAAAATTGGCTGTGTCTACCTTTTTACTGCATCAGCTGACGGGAAACTGCATCCCCACTTGCACAGGTGTTAAAGGGAATGGACAGACAGCTGAGAGGCAAGAAGAGTCGTTGCACTCCTAATGTGGATAGAGGACATAATTCTTTAGCTATGTACGACAATACTATAAGACAGTTGTTGACAAAAAGGAGAAAAATGAAGATGTGAATAAAAAAGTTTAATTTAAATGTGCAAGGACAGCTTACAATTACTCAGAAAGGAATCTGATCAGAAGTCATTAACATTTGTCAGCTTTTGCTAAAACTGTCACTGTCTGTGAATTATACACCTGTTTAGGAACTTAGTTTCCATCTCATTAAAAAAGGCAGTGGTAGCTTTGGAGAAAGCTGGCCAGATGAAATCTTAGCTTCACTGAAGTTCCAGGCACTGTTCCTCTTCTGGACCATGATTTCAGCTGTTATGCCCTTTATTTGGAGGTCTTCCATTAATTCACTAGCAACACTATTTCATTGATGAGATCTAATGTAAGCTGTAGCTGTGCACCTCATTAAAAACAAATAGCTAATAACCTAATACTATCCACAAAATTGTACAAGTCATTATTTCTTTAACTATGATATTCATGTGCCAATAAAACTGACTTAAAATTGCAACAGGCCTTTTGTGTGCCCTGGGTTGATTGCCTAAAAGTGAATGTAATATATTGTCATCCAAGCTTTCATACTGAGTGAATAATGAATTGCAAACTAATTTTATATGAAGTCAATCAAGAAAATCCACCTTTAATATTTCATTTGTAGGAATCAGTCTCCTCTACTATTTTGGAGCAGTGTGGAGGTTCTAATGTAAGACTGTTATATGGAGATCTCACTAACCTTAAACCAGAACAGAAGCAACCTGTTCAATGCTGAGAAGGCTATAACCCTGAGGAAGGACCAATGAAGGCGATATTTGTTTCCGTGTACTGTGGGTATTTACTGAACAGAAACAATGACTTCAGGAAATATGTATGTAAAACTCTGGGTCAGCCAATGCATCACAGTAATTTGTATGTCTTTAACTTCCAGTACAACAACAGAATGAGAGGTCTGTGTTTGCATTTCCCTTCTAAAGCAGTCCACAGCACATTCTCTCTTTCTGTCAGAAATGTTAGTATACATTTTTTTTCTGTCCTAAAGAAGCATGGTTTTGTAAAGGACTGCTGATTGCATTTCTTCTAATTAGTTATCTCATACATATATATTGATTAGAAAAGGATGGCTAGAAAATATTACAATAGCCTGAAGTCTGCATTCGGTTATAAAGGAATTTATCTGTGTTTACGACGCAAGATGTAAAAGGGTTTTTATTTTTTTAACCTCTCCTATAGACATGCTTTTAAATTTTTGCAAGTATTCTAATCTATCTACATGACAAAGTACTTAGGAATGTAAATACCGGTGACGTGCCCTAAATTTATCTACTGTGATCCAATACCAGAACTCAACTGCAACTAATAAAGACTGATGGCAAAGTGAAAGTTTCTGATTCACCTAATGACCTTCTTGGTGCATTTGGAACAATTTGTATGGCAAACCTTTTAATATTTACATCGGGATATTTCCATCTGCAAACAACAATTCTGATGTTTACATTTGCAATTAAAAAAGCTTTTAGATATATGGGTTTTGTTCTGCAACTTCTGTCGTATGGTTGAAAGTCTCCTAGTTTTTCATCATGAACTTTTTTTTTTTGTTTAAAATGTGTTGTTTACTTAAAAATGAGAAGATAAGGATGAAACATATGTTTAAAGACATAATTATATATATTAAAAAATAGGTTCTACTAACATTCATTTTAGTGCATACTAATTACACAGAAATTGAGATGGACCCTTTGCATGTTTAACTGAAGAACAGAGCAGGAGTTGTGTATTTCAGAGTCTGGCTTTCATCTCTTTCCTACATTGCTCCTGACACTCAAACCTTAACAGCATTTCTTTCCCTTTATCGCACTGGTTTGAGACACCCATTCAGTATTTTACCTTTTACCACGGCAATGAATAGTCATAAGCCTACTGCAATCAGAAGTGTGATTGCAGCAATGGGGAGCTAGATCAAAACTAGCTCAAGGCACTAAGCACAAGTTACATAGGCTAACCTCAAACCTTACTACACAAAGGACTGTGCAATCTGTAGGGACCACATGGCCCATGTAGGTCACCACAACTGCCACGTGGATTTCAACTGACCAAAGCTGGCTTGAGAACCTGTACAAAAATACAAATGTACTGCAGTTCACCTGGCCAAAAGTGCTACATGGCCTCTGGTTTGTTCTCTAATGCAGAAATGTGGAAACAGAGCAAGAGGTCCTATACCAAAGACATTGCTGCTGCTCCATCTTTCCACTGTTGTAGTTGAAAGGCGAACTTTTGCTTTTAAGAAAATACACTGTAATGCATATGGTATAACTCATTCACTCTCTCCTTTCCTTAAATAAATATTTGCATATAAATTGCTTTGAAGAATGTATTACCAACTAAGGACCGTGGAAAAAGAAATTTAAATGAGTTTTGAATCCACCTGAGGTTTTCAGGCTTGGAAATTTATATATAAAATGGAATCTCTCCACAAAACACAGTTCCTTTAAGTTGCCAACACTCCTGCTTTTCAAGATGATGTCACTATTGGAGAAATAAAATACCACTGAAAGCCACATAATTACTAAATGAGGGAGAAGTTCTTCTTATGCTGACTTGGAAGTTCACTATTTATAAATGTAACAGTTATTGAAGGGTAAAACAGATTGCTGCCAAATTGACTTAGTTTAAAAAACTTCAGAGAGGAAAATCAGCATGCAACAGCAAAATGTTGGGGAAAAAAAAGGAAATTGGGTTCAGAAAGAATCTAAAGAGGAATCTAAGCGGAGGAAGAACAGTCTGAGGGATAGAAGACCCTTTTGAGGCAGAAAATATGGAGGGAAAAAACAGAGTTGTACCTGGCCATATATAATGACACTGTTTTAGTCAAACAACTGTTTCCAAACCTTATCCTCTTTTCATGTAAACGAGGGTAAATCAGAACTGCTAAAAGAGGTGCTAAAAGAGAAGTGTAGAGTGAGACAGAGATAAACCACTCCAGATTACCTTCCACAGTTTCTGTTCAGGCAATCAGTGAGAAAAGAAATAGAAGGGACACACGGACTAGTAACAGCAACTAAAATACATACTTTACAAAAACAGAAGGTGAGGAGAGATGAAGGACATATTGTATAAGGTCTTGATTTTTCTTTCAGAGTACTACATGGCAGGATTGACAATTATTTTATTTTAATGACATGTCTTTAAAATATATACATGTATGTAGTATATATTACATATGTTTATAATATATGTTTATTATTTACTTAGAAT
>NW_010131382.1:357-804 GCF_000699245.1 Pterocles gutturalis | reverse complement strand
CCCAAGGGTGGGAGACCCCCAGGAACAGGGGATGGAGATCCCAGAGAGGGGACAAAAGGGGACAGAGGAGACCGCAGGGCTGGGGGATCCCAATGAGAAGATGATAGGGGACAAGAGAGACCCAGGAATGGGGGGATCCCAGAGAGAGGGAGCAAAAGGGGAGATCCCAGGGCTGGGGGACCCCAAAGAAGGGACAAAAGGGGAGACCCCAAAGAGGGGACAGTGGGGGACAGAGGAGACCCCAGGGCTGGGGGACCCCAAAGAGGGGACAGTGGGGGACAGGGGACACCCCAGGGCTGGGAGACCCCAAAGAGGGGACAGAGGGGGACAGAGGAGACCCCAGGGCTGGAGGACCCCAAAGAGGGGACAAAAGGGGACACCCCAGGGCTGGAGGACCCCAAAGAGGGGACAGTGGGGGACAGGGGAGACCCCACAGCTGGTGGGACT
>NW_010131382.1:0-237 GCF_000699245.1 Pterocles gutturalis | reverse complement strand
ACAGCAGCCTGGTGGGGACACACAGGGCTGCCGGTGACCCTGTCCTTGTCCCCCCCATGTCCCCCACCCAGTTTACTGTCAGAACTTCGCGCCCAACTTCAAGGAGAGCGAGATGAACGCGATCGCGGCCGACATGTGCACCAACGCGCGGCGCGTCGTGCGCAAGAGCTGGATCCCGAAGCTGAAGCTGCTGATGGCCGAGGGCGAGTCCTACACCTCCTTCATCAACGACACCGG
>NW_010131381.1:0-10623 GCF_000699245.1 Pterocles gutturalis | reverse complement strand
TGATTCTGTGATTCTGTGATTCTGTGTTGAGCACAGAGGCTGACTCTGTTCACACCGAAATGTTTGCGTGAGTGCAAAGCTAGCGGTGCGGCGTAGGGAAGAATGAGTTGCTGTGATGTTTTGTGATCAAAAAGTGGATGCACAGTTAAAGAAAAAAAGGTCCCATTTTCTCCTGGCCAAGCCTCACTGGGGAAACTACAACAAAATCAGTGATGTTTGGCCCAGAAAGTGAGCATGTTGGCATAAGCATAAAACGAAGCATCCAAACGCTCACAGATGATTTATGAGAATTCCTAACGCCTTTACTGCCATTTCCTCCAGCTGCCTGAACTCCCTCCACACTATCCTCCCATCTGAGAGCCAGAATTAGCCTTCTTTTTCCTAAACGCTCAATTTGGTGAGGACACCTGACTGAGCAGCCCCCCTCTGCTGATGCCCATGGGGATGGGTTCAAGCATGGAAGGGTTTCCCTTAAAATAAGCGTGATAGCTCAAGCACCCCTGGAAAACCAAACGCCTCCCTTGGGCTCCTTCAGCAGGCAGGGGAAGCACAAAGTTTGTATGTCATGGATATAGCATCAATTAGGGAAAATCTAGCAGCAGCAACAGATGGGCAGTGTGATTTGATATCTCCCCCACTGTGACATGGGCAATGTTATTTTGCCTCGGTTTCCCCACTTGCTTGTTCATCTCTTCCTATCAGTGTGATGCTGGGTTTTTCCCAGAGCTGAAGTATGCTCTTACAGTGGTCCTTCTTCAATCTCCATCTTCTGTTCTTAGGGCAGGGGGCCTCTGCAAAGCCATGGTTAATGCCCTGCAGAGACCTGCCCCAATTTATGCGGAAGGCAGAGGGTCACAGACCTTTGGTGTTCATGTCAACCTGACCGTCGTGAGCTTGAAAAATCAGTGCAGCATCTCATTCTGGCTGGGGCACTGGGCTCCTGGTAGATCTTAATGACTCCTCACTTCTGGGGAGCAGTGCTCAAAGCTTCTTGGCTCCCACGTAACCTCCGGCTGGAGATGTGCTGTGCTGAAGGCAGGAGCCAAAGGTGGTGGCAGTTTGAAAGCAGTTGGGGAGTTGACAGTGGCTCACCAAGACCACAGCCCTGGGGAGATGCCCTTGCTCGCTGCTAGCTGGCACTGCCCCTGACATCAATGGCAACCCTCAGCACTGTCACTGCACCTGGATTTTCTCTCCTCAGGCTCTATCTCGAGTTGCTGTGCTGTCCATGAGCCATCACACCTGGTCTAGGGACGGACCCTTGCATCTCTAGCAGGATGCTGCTCTTTGGGGAGAGAGGGGGTGAAGAGAAAGCTGTGGGCACAGCCTCTCTGTGTGCCAGGGATATGCAGGATCCTCATCAGCATCTGCTTTCATGGCAAGTCAGAGAAAATCCCCTGAAGCCCTACCTGGCAGCCAAGCTCTGGCCAATGCAGCGTGAGCTGTTCTGCTCAGGCGGTTAGTGCAGAGGGAGAAAAGTTTCCCAGGGATGACTCACAAATTCCTGGTGATGTATGTGCTGAGGTTTGTCTGAGATGAGGTCAGCTTTCACGAAGCACACATGCTGCAGAAGGGGGTTAGCTGTTGACTTGGTCTCCATCCCATGTGTGCATAAAGAGGACCAGCAACAGCCCCAGTGCAGCGTCCAGCACTGGCACACGTCCCTCTCCAAGGGCTGAGCAAACACAAGAAGCTCTGCCAGAGTCTCCTTCGCCGTTTCTCCCTGTTGGATGAATATCTGCAAACTCGTCTGGAAGCAGAGTATCAGCAGTTCCTTGGGATTTGGTCAGTGCTAAGAACCAGCAATGTAGCGTACTCACGGGCAGAGACGGAAGCAGAAAGAAAAACAAGGAAACACTGCAGGCAGCGTACCATCAGACTTGCTTTTATTTTAGCTTTCAAGGTGGCTTTCCAGATTGACTTGTGTTCAATAGTTAAAAAGCACATTTATTTCTTTGTTACCTGCAGCATATTGGACGTCCCTGTTCTTAAGTTCTAGGTATTTGAGAGTTTAATAAGGTTTTGTGTTTGTTTAAGGAATTATTGCCCACCCGATTGAAAGATAATGGGACGCTGTAGCCTTGCCAAGTGTTTTTATGCTTCAATAAAACAACAAGCAATTTACACAGGGCAATAAAACCGTACCCTGCCTCCCCAGTGAAGAGGCACAAAGCGATGTTTGAAATTATGTCTAGCTCAGAAAATAAATCCACCCTTACTCAACGCACTCCATAAAATTAACTAGGTACAAAATCCCCAATCCCCCATATTCTCTCCTTTTCCCAAAAGTTTGGAAAATGAGCACAAGATGCACTTGAAAAATCCCATAATATATCAGCATAATTCATCCCAAGGTACCTTGGTGTCTGCAAAACAGAAGACTCATGAAGACTTCCAGAGGGGCTTAGGTTTGATCACATCCTCCATCATCCCTGATTTCTTTTCTCTTTGGGCTCTGCCACTTTCAGAGCCATGCCCGGTTGGGTGAAATGCTGAAGGGCCCACTCTGCTGCAGGGCTCAGGCATTTGATGGCATTTTCTACACTGGCATTCAGAACATTTTGGAGGTTGCGCTGTCCTTCTGTCCTCTGAACAGCTATTCTGCCACCTCTGTCCAAGGGCTGAGAGCATCCCTGAGCCCTCAGAGTCGCCTCTCGTTGCCTTGCCTGCTTCTTCTGGAGTAGCAAAGGAGGATTTTGGAGTCTGAGCTAGTGGGGAAACTCGCTCTCCAGGGCTGTTCATGCAGCCCCTCTCAGAAACCATCAAACCCAGCATTTCCCAGCATTGTTTCCAAAGCTTGCAGTCATTTGTAACAGCACTGGCCCATTTGCACGAGGCACCCCCAGATCAGCATCCAGCTGCAGCCAAGGACCTTTGGAGATGCTTTTGAGGACTGCATCTCCACCCAATCAGCTGCTAATCCCTTGGAAATACCCTACACCCTGCTTGGAAATGCTCTGCTGACTTTTGCTTCGAGGCGCCCGCCAGCCTCTTCAGCAGCTGCTGCTCCCAGTGACCCTCCTGGCTTATAACAATGGAGAAATAAATATCCAGGCCGGCCAGTTGCAAAGCCAGGTTCACAGCAATCTTTCCTGACAAGTAAGGTCAGAATCTTCTTAAACAGAAACACACTCTGGCACAAAGATTAAAGCTTTCACATTTCTCTTTTGCCATTAAAATCCCACTTCTCATGAGAAACCTCCCTCCTCCTCCCATACAGGATCCAGCCCGTTCGAGCCATCCCCTTGTCAGAGTATGATGGATTAACATAGCAAAAGGTTGCTGAAGGTTTTAGCGCTCCTTCTCTGGGCATATACTTCAAAAAGCACCCTTGGCCTGGCACACGGAGCAAATTTCACTCCTAGTCCTGAAGGCTTGGCTGGGGGATGCCTGTGAGACCAGATCACTGCTCTCTGCAGAAATTAACAGGGGTCAAAGAAGTAACCGCACTCTAATTTCTAACAGCTGAGATCTTCGATGCAAGGAGCAGATACAAAAGCAGCACTGTCCGTGGCTTACTTATTCTTCACTCGAAGCTATATTACAGAAACCAGGAAATTAAGGAGAACAGAGTTCTCGCCACCGTATTCAGAGATCTTCTCTTGGCTGCCCTCCTAAATCATTCTTTGGACAAGTCCCAAAGGTAACGCAATCTAGGAGAGAGGGAGCGAATGCACACTAGGGTCTATTTTTAGTGATTACAGTAAGGCTGAGCTCCCCTCCCAATCCCCCCTACCCCAATCCATCCTCAGCCAAAAAAGGCCCTGGAGAAGCTGCTGAAGCTGTAGTGACCAGCCTGTGCCAGTGACACCCTCTCTGCTGGGGCGCTCGGTGCCTGACCTTGCAAAGGATGTCCCCGTGCAAGGCGTCAGGGAGGAGAGGCAGGAGAGCTGGGTCTTGTGTCCTGAGTGACTTCAGGCTGCCTGCTTGTTGGGAATGTGCTCCCTCCAAAGCCTTCTCCTGCTTGCCTTGGAGAAACAGCCGCTCATCACAGCAACGTCAGCTTTGACAGAGCGCTACACCGCGGGGAACACAGAGGCAATTTCCCTTCTCATTCTTCAGCAGTGTTTCTCTTCTGCAATTTCTCTAATTATAGGGAACACTTCAACGAGACAGGATATTTGCTCCTCTCCACCTCATTATCCCCATCTGGGTTTGCTGCTCTTGCCATATGTTCCCCAGCTGATGTGACAGTCACCCTCCACAGTGCCACTGCCAGCTGGCGTCCCTGGCGCTTGGCATCCCTTCCAAGGGAAGGAGAAGGTGGCACGGGGGAGCTCAAGGCAGATTCTGGTCTCACAGGTTTCAGTGTTGATCTTGAGCAAACTGCAGTCACCCTGCATCCTTAAACCACTGCTCCACCGTATCCCACAGCTTCAATACCCAGCTCTTCTGTAATTTACACCGCCGTGAAACCAGAGTAAATATGCTGCTGCAGGGGAATTCGTCCAGCTTTACTTCAGCTTTCATGAAGCCTAAAAATTGGCCATGGGGGAAGAGAAGGAAAGAGAAAAGGGAATGAAAGAACATGTCATTGCTTGGATTGGCAGAATTGTTCCTACGCTGAATGTTTTCCGCTGGCCTGCAGCAGCTCTGCAAATAACGGTGTTATTCAGCCACCCATCCCAGTCTCCTTCCTCCGCTCACCCCTTCCAGCCCTCCCAGACCTTTCTCCAGCAGGAAGGACCCAGCTTTCCCCAGTTATCGATACAGGTACAGAGGATGGGGTGAGCGGAGGAACGATGGTGCAATCTCCTGCACACCCCAGCCAGCCACAGACCCTCCATCTCCTGGATCCCTGTGGCTGGGCTTCTTGGTTGGGGCTGACCCCGCGTTGGGAAGTTTCCCGTGGGCTGGGAGCCAGGAGGTATCCCTGCTGCTATGTGTGTTCCCAAGCTGGTACCAAGCAACACCGAGTAGCTATGATGGACCCCCCCCAGGTGAACGGAGGCTTGGGCTGTCGCGTAGCCCCAGCCCAACTCTGAAGTCCTGGTTTTTCCTCTTGTTTGCCCCAGGGCTGCACGGTTGGCTTCAGTGCTCTGCCTCCAGACTTACATCTGTAAGGAGAGACCAGGACCCCAGAGGTGTGTGTATTACTCAAAATGTTAAGAATTAAAGTTCTGCTTCCTTTCCCAGGGGTGATTTCCCTTAAGACAGGATTTTGCTGAGATGTCCTGGGTCGCTTATACCCATCCCACATCTGGGTGGGAAGCGGTGTGCCAGCAACCTGTCTGCCTAGCAGCTGTAGTGAAGTTTTATGTGTATGGCATTAGCAGAGCATTTTAGGATTCTCTAGGATGATTATAAACCTAGCACCTTGCAGTAAAAATGATTCTGCCAAATGCACTTGGGAGTAGATTTAGTTTTAACCACCTCTGTCTCTGCAGGCACTCTGTGTCCATGACCTGCCCCAACATCCCTTCACCCTCATGCTGCACCAACTTATACCTCACTGTACACCATTTCTTCCAGCTTCCTCCGTGTTGCAGATGATGGGGCTGTGAATGTTGGTTTGGTCGGATTGGTCAGAACTGCGTTAACGTGCATGAAAAATGGACAGTGAAAGGGGAGCCCCAGGAAACCTGTGAAAGAAGCGAGCTCAATGTCTTTTATAGTCTCTCAGCCTCCATCTTTATACTAAATTATACAAATTAAAAGAGGGAAAGACTGGCAACACAAGACCTCCCCTCTCTGCCTCCTCTGTGGCACCAGCAGCGAGAGCCACCGGTGTTTGCCGTGGGCTGCTCCCGGTTGTCACCGCTGGCGCTCAGCCGTGCCTCTTCCAGGGAGATCCTCTCTGCAGCGTGCGTCCTACCATTGCCAAATTTGGTTTTAATTTCCTCAGTGGATTTTCTCTGCCTCTTGGGCTTCCCTTGCAGCTCTTTTCCCCTCCTCTGATTTCACGGGCAGGATGCTGGGTTTCCTCCTGTGACAGCTCCCCTTTCCCTCCCGTCGGATCGCCCTCCTGGTGGGCCTCTTCCCCCCGCCTGATGTTTCCTTCTTTCTTCCCACAATAAGCCAGGGTCTGGCTCACATGGAGAGCTCTGCGGGGAAAAGAAATATTTACTTTTGGAGATCCAGTCTCTCACTGCTGGGAAACTTGGGGGGAATGGTCTGCGGATAAAACTTTGCTGTTTGCAGGTGATTTTTCGGAGCAGGATGCAGCATCGATCTGAGCTGTCTCAGCAGGCACGTGGCTTTCACATTATCTTCTTTTTAAATGTTTTCTAAGTGCTGAATGATATTTTGAGACTAGACAAGAACTGATAAAGGGATTGACAAAAATAATGAATGCATCAAGGTGCCCAGATTATGACTAAATGCGTAGGAAAAATAAGCACAAGGTCGTGCAGAGGAAAATGTGGCAAGACTGGATTTGGGGAGAGTTATATTGATTTTGACATTTCCATCAAAAGATACGAGCTGATTGAAAACAGCTCTTGGGGTGTCCTTGAGTATTTTCCCTGTTGTCCCACTTTGATGCCCACTTTAACAAACTGGGATTGTCCCGTGTCGCTCAATGGCAGCTCAGTCCTCGCACTTTTGGGGTGAACAGCCCCGTCCCAGGCCAGCACAACGAAACCTGGGAATCCACGCTACCAGATGTTTACCCCAAAGGTTTTCATGGCCGTGGTTTTCATAGGGAGCTCTTCCCTGGAGAGGTGGTGTGTCTGCAAACAGCCACATCAGCCTGGGCCACTCCATCCACACACTCCTCTCCACCAACAACCCCATTTTGGGCAGAAGAGGAGGTTTGGTACGTGTGGCATGTCTCCTCCATCCCCTGTCTTTCTTCTCCCTTCCCACACCACCACAGGGTACCATATCACGTCGGGGAGAAGTGTCACCTGTGGCTCTGTCCCTCCTAGATGAATTTCATGTCCTTCCATCCCACCACCATCCATCCATCGTGCGTGGGACCTCCTGGAGCTCCAGTCAGACTCCAGCTGTGCATCCACGTGCTCTACACTTGACCCATAATTTTGTCACTGTCACTGGCTTCAGTCCCATTGCAGCAGTCATGAATTGGACCCTGTTCACACTCTGAAAATGAAACTGCCACAGCTTTACAGCTAAAATTCAAACTGTTACACAATGAAACCATTCACACGTCTCATTAACTGCAGACTATGCATTGAAAATAACTGAGTCTATGATTAAATTTTCCCAGGTTATATCATTTATAGGTACCTTCCTGTTCATAACAGCAGCTCTCTGAATATGTAAAACTTTCTGTGCTGTCAGTACAGGAAAAGTGCTATGTAGAGCACAATATATAATTCTGGCAATAGTTTTGTCCATCTGCAGAGGTGATGTCTCTGCAGATGTCAAGAACAAGTCATAAAAAAAGAGGCAGTCATCAGCAAGGTATGAGATGGACATGCCTTGGAGAAATGTCAGGATAGAGGGCTGCTGGGACAGAGGACCTCCCAGGTTCTTGTGACTGAAGGTTACGGAAGAATATACAGCATTTGATCATAGGTCAGATGGCTGTTTGGGAGAAAATGATGGAGTCAGCTGCTCCCAGGTCCAGAAAAATATTGTTATAAGAAAGGAAAAGTGAAAAGGTTTAGGAGGAAAAGTTAAAGGCTTGCTGTTCACCTGTGGTGACCCCAAGGTGTCAGTGACCCATCCGGGCGATGTCTCAAAGACAAGCTCAAGCATACAGCGGAACAGCTGTGGGGAAGCAGATCGAAAGTCAGCAGCAAAGAAACAACTGGTTCAACCTGGAGCAGATGGGGTGGCATCCCTAGCACGCACCTCATCTTCTCTCCATCCATATCCTGCTCTGTTCCAATGTGCTACATCTTGCTCTAAATAAGAATTTAAAGTGAAAGTTCCTCCTTGGTCACTCATGCTTTCACCCCTCCCAAACCTAGACTAGTTTTATGTGACTCTGATGATGGATTTTTCCTAGCAGGAGAGTCCCCAAATGTGGCACATTATTCTTATTGCAGCACATCTGTTTATTTGGTATTAATTTCCTGGCATCTACTGCCATTCACAATCACTCCCACACCTTCTCGAATTAAAAAAGGTGTTAGGCAGATGGAGGCATTCTACAGAATTCAGGTCTGGATTCGGGTCTAAATCACAAAGTACTTCAGTAATGGGTTTGCTATGTTCAATCAACTTGTACTTTTGTACATGAGGGAAGGACCAAAGCCCTTCAGTGAGGGCATGTTGTACTTTTCCATCTGTTTCAAAGCTCTCTCTCTCACTAAGGTACATGGCTGAAGAGGTCACCTGTGTTTGATTTGGGAATTACAAAGTTTGTCCTTGAATTAAGTACGAAGGCAAGCCTACAAATGAAACAGAGAAGGCTTGAAACTTAGGTCTGCTTGTAATGTGCCTGTTGAAAAGCCATTTTGAAAGGCATCCTAAAATTTGCTCTTATCTGGTTGCCAAATCATCAGTGGTTTGACCCACATATTGGAGTTTTCCTTAAAAAAAAAAAAAAAGCTTCAGATGAATCTATTTACGTAGGAAAAGGTCTTTCAAAACAACTGCACAGAGGCCAGGATCAACATCTGAACACGGGCTGAGTTGTTACATTTTTAGAATTATTCCTTTCATTAGAGGCATGAGGGGTATCTCAGGTATCTTGGGGCCTGATTCAGAGTTGTAACATCCTAAACAAGTAATTGCTCTGCCGCGTGAAATCCTGCTTTTAGATGTGGAAGGCTTCTGAACGCAGCTCCTTTGCAAGCCCACCTTGCCTACCTTGCTGCTGGCTGGAGCAGCTGCATCGCTGAATTGTTACGGTTCAGATCTTCTGCAAGAACAAGACCCCCAATAGGGGACCAGCAAACTTCTTTCCATCTGGTTGCTGCCTTTTCATGTAGGCAGTGAGCAGGGGTATAAAACCAAGGCTGGCTGCTCAAGCAACTGCACTGGATGTCCTGCAGATACCCTGGACTGAGAGCCTTGTGTGTACCAACGATTTCTGAGCTCTTTGTTGCAATTAGGTAGCAATGAAGCATCAAGGTAAGAGAAAGCACAAACTTTTTTGAACAAAGAAAGCATGGAACTAGGCAAGAGAGTGCAAAGCAGGGGTCCTAGGGTGAGTGGGTGCCTCCAGAGAAAACCCTGGAGGAAGTGCAGCAGAATTAGTCTGCAAGGTCTCAGCACTAAGAACCTTTTCTTTACTGTTTCAATGAAACTGTTTTTAATGAAAGTAACACCTGGATCAGATAAGGCAGCAGGATGAAATAGAACATTCAATTTGACTTCATTCCCTCTACAGTCATTCATGCACTTTCTGAATTCCTTCCTACACAGGGCCTCAGTGTTATCACTGCACACGCAGAGATGTTCCTGGCTTGGAAACAATACGGAATTACACACAGCACCTCTGCAAACAGATCATCCGAGGTGCAGCCTTCAGAAAGCGCACCCAAGTTGCTGGGTGCTTTATCTCTGTGATTTAGGGCAGAGCTGACTCCCACTCTAAACTTGTGTCGTCACCAGTGGCACCTCTGTCTCATATTTAGGCAGCAAATCCTCAAGTGACCCTTGAGAAGGTCGGAGTAGTCCTCTCATAACATCACCTCTGTCAGCCCTTCCCTTGCAAAAGCCTTTATCTGTATCTGAGAGCTTGTGCTGCATGGGCAAGTGGGTACAGGACGTACCTCTCCTGCTGGAGATCTCCCTTCCGGGTGTTTGGTCCCTCTGCTGTGAGCACCCTCCCCAGCATGCCAGTCTGGCAGGGCAGAAAGATGCAGGGACACCACCCAAACCTTTGAAACATTTTATCCCAATTTGCAAGAAAGCCACAAGGAAGATTGTTATGAAATCTTTGCCAGATGGGAAAGAAAGCTCTTCACGAAGACCTCCAGTAAATCTCAAGCCATGTGGGAAAAATCTTTTCTTCTGTGAAACTGTCATAAACCAGCTCCATAATCTGATCACGTGCCCAAAGAGAGGGTGCTGAGCCCTGTTTCTGATCCTGGATACAGTAGCATAAGCGAGAAATAATTTAATCAAAGCCACTAGAGCAGCAGAGGGGAAAGCCCAGCATGACCATGAGGAACGTCTGGCTTGATGCAATAGTGAAATCTGGACCAACTGGGTTCCAAGCATCTCTCAATTGCAGCTATTTTAGTCTATGAAAAGATAGCCAACAGCTATAGAGGTATTCCTGAAATGTCTGACATAACTAGGGCCACAAGCCTTGGTGAGAGACCCTGCTGAGAACAGTGCTGCAGGCACAGACTTTGGAGTACTGGAGCCGAGAACAGATTACAGTAAAGCATCTAATGGGATCCAGGATTTGCCCATTCCCTCTCACTTGGGAACAGCTTATTTCAGCCAAATTAGCTGTATTAATATGAAAAACTTCTTGCTGACAGGTGTTCAACATTGAGATTATTTTAAATGCCAACTAAGTTTTTTTTTCATGTGTCACTAGGCTGCCTTGCCAAACATCTCGTCACAAGAATGCCTGAAAATTCATGCAAAAAAAAATGAGTAACATTTTTGGCAGGGTAGGACTTTGCAGCATTGGAAGAGTGAAACCTTGGAGAAAGCGAGACAAACACACAGCTGGGAGCTGAAAAGGCTTCACCAGCCGCTCACTGTGCCCATCCCAAATGATTTATTTGCAGAATTCCCAGCGGCGGG
>NW_010131380.1:0-630 GCF_000699245.1 Pterocles gutturalis | reverse complement strand
CCACGTAGCAGATCAGGATGTTGGGGTCCTCCAGCTCAATGGGGTCCTCGGAGAACACCGTCACCTCGGGTGGCACTGGAGGGGGGACGGAGAAGGGGTTAGTGCAGTCTGGGCTCAGCCAGGCTTCACAGCCTCGGGCTGGGCTGAGCCTTCCTGCCCCATAGCCCCCCGCTGTGCTGCGCAGAGAGACCCCACACCCCAGCCTGGGGATGTGTTGGTGTCACCACATGCTCCAGGAGAGCAGGACCCTGTGCACCCCACTTCCAGCTGGGCTGCAGAGTGTGGGGGCAACGGCCCTGGCAGGGTCTCCAGGGGTGAAGGCACCGACTGTGCCATGGGCGGGTTCTTACCGATGGCTCCCTGTGAGCGGTTGTACCATTCCATGAACTTCTCCATGTTCTGTTTGTCTATAGCAATGTTCTGCAGAGCTCCCTGTGCCTCGAAGCCGGCAAAGTTCCCGAACTCGGGCAGGCGCCAGATGGTCTCTCACTTCTGCAGGTCCACGTGGAAGATCTCATCCCCATCGAAATCAAACATGAACTGGCCGCCTTCCTGCTGCAGCCTCTCGTCCCGCTGGTAGAATTCAGTCTGGATAAGCACATTCCCCACTGGGAAGGGACAGGCATTAGC
>NW_010131379.1:443-1474 GCF_000699245.1 Pterocles gutturalis | reverse complement strand
AAAAACCCCAAAAGGGGGAAAAAGTCCTGAAAGTGGGAAAAAAATCCCAAAAGTGGGAAAAAATTTGTGGAAAGCGGAAAAAAAATCCCAAAAGTGGGTAAAAAATCCTGGAAAGTGGAAAAAAATCCCAAAAAGTGGGAAAAAATCCTGAAAAGTGGAAAAAAAATCCCAAAAGTGGGAAAAATTAGTGAAAAGTGGGAAAAAAATCCCTGAATGTGGGAAAAATTCCCAAAAAGTGGAAAAAAAAATCCCGAAAACTGGGGAAAATTCCCCAAAAGTGGGAAAAAGTCCTGAAAGTGGGAAAAAAATTCCCGAAATGAGGGAAAAAAATCCTGAAAGGGCGAAAAATTTGTGAAAAGTGGGAAAGAATCCCCAAAAGTGGGAAAAAAATCCCAAAAAGGGGAAAAAAAAACCTGAAAGTGGGAAAAAATTCCTGAAAGTGGGAAAAAATCCCAAAAGTGGGAAAAAAATCCCAAAAAAGTGGGAAAAAAAAATCCTGAAAGTGGGAAAAAATTCCTGAAAGTGGGAAAAAATCCCAAAAGTGGGAAAAAAATCCCCACAAAGTGGGAAAAAATAATCCTGAAAGCGGGAAAAAATTCCTGAAAGTGGGAAAAAATCCCAAAAGTGGGAAAAAAATCCCAAAAAAGTGGGAAAAAACAATCCTGAAAGTGGGAAAAAATTCCTGACAGTGTGAAAAAATCCCAAAAGTGGGAAAAAAAAAATCACGAAAAGAGGGAAAAAAAATTTCAGAAGTGGAAAAAATTCTTGAAAAGTGGAAGAAAATTCCCAGAAGTGGGAAAAAAATCCTAAAAAGTGGGGAAAAATCCTGAAAAGTGGGAAAAAAAAATCCCGAAAATTGGGAAAAAATGCCTCAAAATTGGGAAAAATTCGCGAAAAGCCGGAAAAAAAAAATCCCGAAAGTTGGAAAAAAGTCCCGAAAGTGGGAAAAATGTGCGAAAAGTGGCGAAAAATCCCAAAAAGGGGAAAAAAAATCCCAAAAAGGGGAAAAAAATCCCAAAAAAGGGGGGAGG
>NW_010131379.1:0-209 GCF_000699245.1 Pterocles gutturalis | reverse complement strand
TGGGAAAAAAATCCTAAAAGGTGGGGAAAAATCCTGAAAAGTGGGAAAAAAAAATCCCGAAAATTGGGAAAAAATGCCTCAAAATTGGGAAAAATTCGCGAAAAGCCGGAAAAAAAAAATCCCGAAAGTTGGAAAAAAGTCCCGAAAGTGGGAAAAATGTGCGAAAAGTGGCGAAAAATCCCAAAAAGGGGAAAAAATCCCAAAAAGGG
>NW_010131378.1:25068-59033 GCF_000699245.1 Pterocles gutturalis | reverse complement strand
GAGGGTGCTGTGGAGAGTATGGGGCCAAGGGGGCAGAGGGTGGGTGCAGGGGGGACAGGGTGTGTGCAGAGGGGTGTGAGACAGAGCGTGCGGAAAAGGGTTGTGCAGAGGGGGCACAGAAATGGTGCGTGTGGGAGCTGGTGCTGTGCGGAGTGGTGGTGGGAGATGGCCAGTGCACGGAGGGGACAGCAGGTGTGCAAGGTGGGAGACAGAAATGGCACCGGGGAAAGGTTGCGGAGAGGCCGGGATGAATGGAGCAAGTGAGCTGTGCAAGGTGGGAGAGATGCTCTGTCTGTGACAGGAGCCAGTGCGTGAGGAGCTCTGCGTGGGGTGTGTGAGGTGGTTGAGGGCTCTGTGTGGAAGGACTGGGTGCATGGGGAGTGGGGAGGTGTGTGAAATTGTTTGGGGTAGTAGACAGGAGAGTTGGATGCTTGATGGGCAGAGGGAGTGTGTGGAGGCACAGAGGCAGCGTGGTGGAGGAGGAGGAGGCTGGAAGCGAAGGGTCAAGAGTCTCCTTCTATCGATAGGTAGGTTGGGGTGTTTGAATGCCTCGTAGGATAAAGCCGGTGTGCCTAGAGAAGGGCTGTGTGGAGAGAACATAGTGTTTGGAAGGGGAGAGAAGGCACACAGGTGTGAGAAATAATAGAAGGAGAAAAAACCATAAGCACAAGCATGGAAAGGAGCTTAGTGAAACAAGAGGGTCTGGTGGATTGTACAGCTGTGGGGAAGAAAGAGAAGTGGCGGTGGAGAGGGCAGCACTGCACATTGATGTTTGGGAATTTACTGTGGACTAGGATTTGTCTGATGCCATTCCTGCCTTCCAGCTCAGGGGGCTGGCATTACTGTTTTTTATAGCTTGTGAGCCACTCTTGTGTCCTTCACTTTTTCCTGTAGTGATGTGGAGACTACATTTTTAAGGGCTTGTACTGCTTTTTCCCTCCTACCCAAAAATTATGCAGGACAGATGGCAGGCAAGCTAGAGTGCATTTTGGGATGTCTTTATTCTACAAAAAAAAAAAAATAAAAAAAAAAATCAAAAGGAAAAGAGAGAACTGCACTATACTGAGGCTTTTTCTTCTTCTGGATTAATAGCACAGTACTTTCCTAAGTTCATTTACAGGACACTTTTCCTTTTGTGGAAGTTCTGAGATGCTGCTGTTGGCTAATTTTTTTTGATGGATAGTGCATTAATTCCTTGATCTTGTATAGCTAGTCAGTTACCTGTCCTATGTTACTCTGAAAAAATAATTCTAGCACCCATGAAGGCAGATGAGCACTGTGAGGATAGGTAGATGTGTGAAAATGTAATTGGAGCACATTCTGGCATGCTTGTGGTGGTTTTATCTGGCTGGCACAAAATCTGATTGCAGCGTCTTCCCTGTGTGATCATACTGTGATCTTCTAGCAAGTCCCCAGTGTGTTAATGTCTATATTTTCGTGAAATATTGTTTGTGGAAGCAATAGAACAGGTCTTTCAAAGCAATCCTGTTTGTAGATTTCCTAAGTTACTGCGAGGATGAGTGGGGGCCCTGTTTTACACAGTAAATATTTTAAGGAAATTTGGATGTAGGTGGTTTATGCTGGTATAATTCTTTATGTTCCAAAACAGATGCTTCTGTTGTGAATATTTTTATTGCTTGATGTAAACTGAGTGATATAAGCTAATATGAAAAGATGTATTTGAACTAATAATGGTGTCTTAATGAAGTATGCTTGTACGACACTGATTTAAGTCCTTGGGAAAGGGAAGAAAGATCCTTTCCTGTGTAAGCAAGACAGCATTTGTATCTTTTTGAGTGTTGTGCTGGCTGGAGAATTTCCAATGGAATGTGTATTTCTTTTAAGTCAGAACACAGGTACTTGCGGAAAGCAGTATTTTCTAGTAAGCTATAGCTTTCAGTGACTCTTCTGATTATGGAAGCAGGTTTCTGTCAAAGTTATCTGTTTTTAATGCCTTTTCTTGTTGTCTTTGTAGCCTCTTTAGGTCTGTGGCTCTGAGGGATCCCCTGTGTATGAAATGCCTTGGGCTGAGGTTCCTCGGACTGCAGTCTGGTGTTGACGGGCTGCTGTACTGTGTGGAGCGTTTGCAGTGTCAGAGGTGCCTGGGCTACTGTTTTTGAGACCCTGGCTTTTGGTCAGTAGGGTGGGTGACTTGTTGTCTAGGTTTTGCAAAGTGTGCGGGCTGTCAGGTTCTCTGCTGCAGAGCTGGGCGTTGAATGGGGCTGTTGATGTCTACGGAGTTCAGAGCTTCTGGTTGTGCAAGAAGATTCCTCAAATCCTTTCAGAATCCACGAGGGCTACTATTTGTGTGCTAATATGTTGAATAGTTACAGATGCCTTTATTCATAATTTATTTTCATCTTCATCATAAAAAAGCAAAAGGGAATGGTAAGCACTGAGATACTGTTACTGACTTCTCTTTGGTGCATCTGTCAAGACCTTTTATTTTGCCAAGCTGCGTGTTAAGGATTCAGAATCTTGCATCTGTTTGCTGGGAGGAAGAGAGTCCCGCACGTCTCTGTGTTAATACAAAGTGTCCTGTCTGGATCGCTCCAGGTCCTTGCTCATAAGCCCAGCAATCTCACTGTAAACATGGGAAATCCCTTCTTTTATTCTCTCAGGGTTGGAAGAAGGTGTGAGATCGCAGTTAAGTTTTCCCAGGCAGTATTTACATTCAGCTGTCAATATAGCCTCAACCCACAGCCTCAACACTGATGACTTTCACAGAGAAGTTTGGTGTAGCCAGTGTTTTCCAGTGCCTGTGTGCAAGTCTGTTTCTTTCCATTGTTTCGACAGTTTTAACAACTGAGCACTGGTGTGCCGAGAAAGTGTGGGCTTGTGCTTGAATGTGAGTGAGAGATTTTGGCTGGTAAGTCTGTTGGGCAAAAGGGTAGTAGCAGTGAAGGACAAAGTAGATGGCTCTACAGGTAAATATGGGGGAAGAATATTTTTGGAAAAGTGGCTTGCCTTGCAGATCTTTTGTAGCTTTCTAAAGAAGTCAGCAAGTGGACAAAGCAAATTGTTGGATTTACAAAAGGAGGTAAGCAAGGCCCTTCACCAGAAGCTTTTAAAGAGTCTGAGCTGTCATGGATAAGGGAAAGTCCTTGCAGAGCAGAGTAACTACTAAAATTATAAGAAATACAGACTAGAAATAAATAATAAGTCTCCTGAAGGAGGTGTCAGTGAAGTTCTACACACATCTGGGATGATGATTTGGAAAACAGGTGAATGGTGTGTTCATGAGATTTTCTGGCAACACGAAATTATTTGGCGTAGTAAAGACTATAGAAGGACTTGTTGCTCTTAGTAGCTGGGTAGTAGGATAGCAGATGGGATCGAGAGTTGCAGTGAGAAGTGAGTTTGTTCCTTTCATACACATGTGGGATGGTAGAATCTGGCCTTGCTGGTATAACTGGAGAAAGAGATCCCTAGATTTTAATCGATAGCTCTGTAAAAAAGTTTAGTTTAATTCACAGTACAAAAAAAAAAAAATGGGGTGGGGGGGATGTTAGAAGTTATCAGAAAGAGCGTATGATAGCACATGTCACTGTTATGTATCCACAGCACTATCTGCAGCTTAAACACTGTGTGCAGTTCTGGTCTGTTCCTTTATTTTCTTTCCCCTCCTCAAGAACACCTCCAATAGAACTAGAAAAGACACAGAGAGGAAGATGAAGTGATCAAGAGAAGGGCTTTTTGAAGAGCTTCTCTGTGGGAAATGACTGAATAAACTCAGCCTCTTCAGACTGGAGAAGAGATGATTGAATGGGGACATACAGAGGTCTGCAAATACAGGGGAATAACGTGGCAGGGATGAGCGATTGTTCAGTATCACATAATGCAAAAATTAGGGAGTGCTAAGAAAGCTAGCATCTGACTTATGTTAAAGGTAGCAAGTAGGAGGTTCAGGAGCATCAGGAGGTGTTTTGTTTTTTTCAGGAGAAAAAAATTGTGAATCTTAAGTTGTGGATGTTAAAAGTTTACGTGGGTTCAAAAATTATTGGACAATCAGAATAAAAATGTGTCACAGCCATTAAACCAAATATACTATTTCTGTCTTGGGACATCCTTGAGCCACAGATCTGTAGATTCTGGGAGATTATGAGAGAAGTATCACGGCAAGCTTTGCTCCTATGTTTTGTGCTCGTTTGTAAGCATGTACATTAATGCACCGTACAGTTCAGAGGTAGGATACTGGACTAGATGTCCTTTGGTGTGACTTGGCATAGCTGTTCTTTTGAGTCTTCAGAGGAAGACTGTGTTCTTTGAGCTCTACACAGATCCTTCTGAGGCTTTTGACCGTTCTTTTAAAACTGATCCGAGAATCAGAGGGCTATGGTTTTGCAGCATAAAGTGTAGGTGTCCCTACATATTAATACTGGGTTTTTTTCAGCTTGTGTTTTAGGAAGTGGCAAGCACAAATCTCCTCTGACTTTAGCAGTTGTATAGGTACGTTCTCTCTTGAAAATACTTAGCTAATTGTTCTGATCTCCTTGTGAGAAGTTGGTAGTAGAGGTACTTACAATTGTGAGAGTCTGTGATAAAAAGTCCAGAAATACAGACTGCAAGACAAAGATTTATTTAGAGTAGGGATTATGAAATTGCATATGCTGTACTTTGAGGACCATGAAATCTTCCCTGATGGTGGTTGAGGCATAGAAAAGGAGATGGTGTTCTTATCTAAAGATGCGAAGAGAGAGCTAGGCCATCCCAGACCCGACGAGATGCCCTTTGGAGATAGGCATGACCTCTCTGTCTCAGGATAACACCAGTGCTCTTCATTGCTCTGCTCTTGATGGAGCAGAGGATGTCATTTCAGGTTAGCCTAATCCCACGGTTGTTATTAATGCTGGCTGTCTTGGGGAGTGACAAGTCATCTCTCCTTGTGAGGTACCCATCACTTGCTGGGTCCTGAGCTGGTGGATTCTTTCACAAGCCTGTCTATACCCTCTTCATGCTCCAGAAGGACGATACTGTGTACCTTTCTACTGATCTTCTGGCAGGAAAGTTCGCACGGAGCACAAGCTAGTGAAAGCTTTGATAGGCCCCATACTGGTCCCGTTACAGTTCTTGATTCTGTTGCAAGTGGTCACAGTTGGGTAAGAATCCAGCCTCAACACTTAACCCTGGACATGTTATTCTCTTGAAGCTTATAAAGGCCCTGTGTTGAAACTGAATTTCTGAGCTTGACTGATTAGGTCCTGTTAAAGTTGGATACTAGTGGAAAAGGGTTGTCATGCACATTTGAGCTCCAAGGAGCTGTGTTCATTGCACAGAAAATGTTTGAGGCATGTGCTTTTCCTAGCTGAGTTTGGTTTTGAAGAATAACTATCCACCTTGTAATTTATAGCCAGTTTCGACTGTCTCAAACTAGCCAAAATAGGTTGTTTTCTGTGGCTTCTTGTCAGGTTTGGAGAGCATTTGAATTAAAATTCTGCTAATTGGAGTGAATGGATCTTGCTTTTTATTTTTTTTCTTCATACCCAAGTTCTTAACAGATTCTATCTGTCACAACATTTGAACGCATCCCAGCATGAAGTACAGCAATACAGGGTCTGAGAGTGAGCTATGTTTCTCATTCTCCATTATAGCGTAATTGCATCCCAGAGCCCTTCTCCAGTCTGCATCAGTTTGATGGCTGCTGCTTTTATAGAAGAACAAGTTGCGAGTCATGCGCTGTGTTTGAAGGCAGTGAATTCTCTGATCACTCCTTCACTGTGACTGAGCGGGAGTCCTCCGTCTTGTGGTAGTTGTTGGGAGAAATTGTTTTCACGAGTATTTTCCCTGAGGCTGGCAAGAGAAAAAAACAGAAGAGAGTGAGGGGAGGAAAGCTCAACATGGTGCAAAAACTAATAGTCTGGATCTCTCATCAGGTTTTTCTTTAAAGAAGCTGAGGAAGTGGAAGTCTAGGACTTCAGTCTGACACTAGTCAAAGGAGAAGAGAACAGTCCCACCTGAGAGAGCTGATGTGCAGGCGTTGCAGTAGCAAGTTGGGAGACACAGCTGAGAAACTACAGCACGAGAAAAGGGCGCTGCAAGGCATACTGAGCTTGTGAGCCTGAAACATGTTGTGTCTGGGGAAGCACAGCTTCTTTTGTTCCAGAAAGTGCCTGTAGATGCTTGGTAGTAAGCTCAGACAAATAGCATCTGATAAACTTTTTGGGTGCAAACCGTAAAGCAGTTTGGAAACCTGCCCTTCAGAAATGTCAGGAATCTCTGTGTGTCCAGGATGGGGAATGCGGGTTGTGGTCAGTTTATCACATGTCTCTGCTGTGCCTTCCTCCTCAGGGGGAGGACTCCTCACAATCTTCCCCTGCTCCAGTGTGGGGTCCTTCCCACGGGAGACAGTCATCCCCTAACTTCTCCAATGCGAGTCATCCCATGGGCTGCAGGTCTTCATGAACTGCTCCAGCCGTGGGTCCGTTCCTTGGGGTACAGCCCTTCAGGAACAGACTGGTCCAGTGTGGGTCCTCCCCGGGCTGCAGGTGGATGCACCTCTGCTCCACTGTTACCCTCCATGGCTGCAAGTGGATGGATCTCTGCTCCCCCGTTACCTCCATGGCTGCAGGGACACAGCTGCCTCGCCGTGGGCTGCAACACGGGCTGCAGGGGATCTGCTCCAGCGCCTGGAGCACCTCCCGCCCCTCCTTCTGCACTGACTTTGCTGTCTGCAGGGCTGTTGCTCTCACATATTCTTACTCCTTACTCTGCTGCTGTTTTCACCACAGTTTTTTTCCCCCCTTTTTAAATACGTTATCACAGAGGCACTACCACGGTCACTGATGGGCTCAGCTCTTCTTTAAATGCTAGGCTGGCATTCATCTTCCGTGCCTTTTTTTCCTCTAGAACTTTTTAAGATGGACAATTATTGTCACAGTAAATGCTAGCGCAACAGTTGGTAAAGAGGATGAACTCCGTGTTTGTATCAGGTTCTGTGTTTTTGTCTGGTCAATTGTTAGTACAATAAAGGATTCTTCTGTATTTTTCAGTATTACACAAGTGGAAGGAATAGGGGTTTTTAATTGGTAGTTGTTAATTGGTTAATTGGTTAATTGGCCTTGAACAGTATGTTAATATCAGCAAAATTCCTCTTACTTGTATCCAGGTTTCTAGCGATGACACTAATGCACAGTTAATTTTAAATTATGTAGAGTGGTCATGATGTAATTTGCAACACAGAAAGAAGTATGGATATGCTGGATTTGCAGACCTTTTTGGGAAATCCCGAGGAATATTTACCTGTTTTACTTTGTGCTAGGTTTTCTCATTACAAAACTAATTCATAATCGTGTTGTGTTGTGAAGGAAGAGGGTAAACTTGCATCTAATTCATGCAAAAAATGATTATCCCCTGTATGTTTTAGTGAGATGAACTGGATCACTTTGCTTTTCTTCTGAAATCCTCCAGGTGGCAATCTTGAATCAGAGTTCAGTGTATAGTGTGGGTTTGTTGTTTTTTTTTTTTCCCCCTGGCATTGAGTTTTATATGCTGTCCTTGTGATGGCAACAAATGCTTGCTGGAAGCGCTGCAGAGTACACTGCTGTCAGTTGTGGAGATGCTGAATTGCGCACGTAACTTGGACACAGGCTGGTTTCATAGACTTGTGCAGCCCTAAACTCGAGCGTGGTGGACACAACAGTATGTTCATCTCCTCAATTGGTAGTTAAGAAAATAAGCCCATAGATAGCTAGTTATGATGGATTAGATTAAAAGTTTGTCTGTGTAAGTTTATTCAGCAGTAGCATTTCAGCGGGCTGTGGTACATGCAGATCTGGCAGCTTCCCTGTAAAAATGGCTGAGAAAGAATTATTTCGGTTACAGACTTAAGTAGTTTTGTGTGTTCAGAAAACTTTAATCACATCCTTTTGCTATTGTAGGCCTGAATTGTAATGGGATATTTACTCACTCTCCTTTTGACTTTTATGGTCTAAATTAAGTAGGAAGCACTTTTTTTTTTTTTTTTTTTTTTTTTTTACATTAGATTATCTAGTCTTATGAAACCATGGGTGTGATGCAGTCTACATTCTTTACCAGACACAGATTTTATGCTGGGTCTGTAAGTACGTGGGTTTTAAATTGAAGACTTTTCTCCTACCTTGTGCTGAAGAAAGGGCTGTCGTTCTTTGGTTTCGATTTCG
Organism: Pterocles gutturalis; assembly: GCF_000699245.1. Taxonomy (NCBI): domain Eukaryota; kingdom Metazoa; phylum Chordata; class Aves; order Pterocliformes; family Pteroclidae; genus Pterocles; species Pterocles gutturalis. Next base: position 50,895 of record NW_010131378.1, on the reverse strand, counting down.
CAGGAAAGGATTTTGGTAGGACTGGTCCTATCAAATAGCAGATACACTTCAGTTCAAGTTGCAGGCAGCTTCTTTCCCTGTCTTCGCTTACTCATTTATGTAGAGGAAACAAAATCCATAATGCTGGAATTGAATCTGTTTCTTCTCCAGGTGTTGAATCTGAAACTCAGCACGTCACTAGCTCTCAGAAAAGTGCCCTTTAAGCTGCAGATGCACGAGTGGCTGCTCTTTGCCTCCTCTGCATGGAGGGATGTGATAAGTGCTGTTCTCGCTATCTGTCCTCTTTTTGTTACTGTTCAAGGTTACCACAGACTTCAAGCTTTGCTTGCTCCTTTTACTGCTTGAGGAACATTTTTGTACAGAAGCCGAGTACAGCAGCTGTGCCCCAGACTGTGTTGCAAGGAGCAGATATGGGGATGGATGCTCTTGGCTGCTTGAGGGACAGTCACTGTAGTTCAGCGCCTGAGTAATGCAGGGTTATGGGCTGGATCTGGACCTGCCTAAGCTTTGACGGAGTATCATCAAGTGTACATGATCTCCTGCATCTTCAGTTTTTTTCTTTTAGTGTCTCAGGGCATTGTAGCCCATAGAGAGGACCACAAAAAACGGAGTAGCTGTACTTTTGAGCTGCCTAACACATCTGTCTACACCGTCTGTTGTCCAAAACTTCATGTAAGTGTCCAAAGCTAACTTGAAGAGGAGAGGAGGCTTCAGTTAAGCAAAGCTGAGAGTCTGAGTTAATTTCTGAGAATAATCAGTAGATGACAGTGTACCTTGGGAGGTGCCACCTCACGAAGGAGGGTATTCAAGTTAGCTTAGGGAAATGTTAGTGTTAATGTTGAAGATTTGGCAGGCAGTACTTGCAGACATCAAATCCTTCTCGGCTATATTTTTGTATATCTTGAAAGCTGAATGTGAAAAACCAAAAGCCTGTTTAATTCACTTTTGAAGTTGTAGAGGGAAAAATGGAAAAGGTCAGAAAATGTAAAAATTTCAGTTAAGCCAGGATGTTAATTTGGTTGTGCCTAGCTACTGCTGTTCCTTTCCTTTGTACTTTTAAAATTACTAGCTTTGTAGGGATTTTTGTCTTTAAATAAATTTGACGATTTCACAGTTTGGTTTTTTTTAAGAGTTTATCTCTTTATTACCCAGCTGAATGCGTTAATGAGTTTGGTTTACATTCTGCTTGTAAAGATGAAGGCTGATGGTGAGACTTAATAGTCAATGGCAACATTAGTTTGCAGTTCGGAGAGTGTAAGTGCTCAACAGACTAGTTTTCTGTCAGTTTTCAAAGCCAAATGCTAATTAGAGATGTGCAGTCTTTCCAGTTAACTCACTGAGAAATGGGCACATCAACTCTGATAGCAGAATTTGTCTTTCAGATAGCTCTGCTACTGTCTGCTGCAGACTCTATCGCTTAGAAAGAAATTACTTTTATATACAATGTTATATCTTAACGTCTAATGAAAAAGAATCTTAACAAAACCACTGAAATCTCAGCTTAATTTTATTTTGTTTATATTCTTTCTGGATTTTAGCTTCTGAGCAAGCTAAATAATTTTGTTAGTAGTATTGTTTATGACTGCTGTAAGATTGTTTTTGCACAAGCTTTTTAGTAGTAACGGGGAAACGTGTAAAAGAGTAATGTAGCTGTTTTGACCATGATAGTCCAGTAGAGTTCAATATTCTGGTATATTCAAAGATAGAGGGGACTGAAAAGTGGAGCCTTTGTGCACAGGATGTGGCGATGGTGCCTTTGACGCAAGTGCCGGATGAGCCTGCTGCCTCCAGCCTGCCCTGCTGTTTGTTCCTGCTCTTACCCTGCCGTTTATGGCCTCCTCCGCTGCAGAGATGCTTGTGTGCTTTCCTGCTGTAAATCAGAGCAGTGAGGTAAAGCAAACCTCAAAACAACCAAAAAAAGGAGGGTAGGAGGCAGAATTTCTGAAGTTAATTTGCTACTGAAGAAAAGGAATATAAAGCTGTTGCCACTGCTGATATATTTTTTTTTTCCAGATAAACCATTCTTATTGAGCGTACACCAAAAATGTTATGTGTGCTAGGATAGTTTCGTCATTTCTCTCTGTTTTGCCTCATTGGGTTGTTCTGGAGCATTTGTGGAAATGTGAGACTGTACCTGTAGGCATGGCAAGGAGACATTGCTGCCTGTAATAGGCTGGAGCAAATACAGCCTTGGGGGGGTTACCTCTATATCCAGTGAGGAGGTCACTACTGAATGTTTTTCATTTCTAATTAGGATGTTGAACTGAAGTACTTAAGCTGTGGGGCATTTACTTGAGAGCTGCTGATTACTGTTTGTTGAAAGGATCTGTTAATGAAGTGAAGTCAGTTTCTGTTGTGGATAGCACTGGAAAACTAACTTAAAGGTTATGTGGGAAATTAAGCTTTGAAGGCTTATAGACAATAATTCTACAGGAATATTAGCTTTTCTGTTTTGTGTTTCTTTTTTATTATTATTATTTTCTTCTCAACATAGAGGTACATTAAATGCAGCTGAGAAGAAACTATGGAAGAAAATCTAGTAAGAGTGAACAATTTAGGTCACCGTTTCTCATCAGTTGTACCCGCTATGGAAGTATCTTACTCAGGTGTCTAGGAGAAATGTCCTGAACACTTCACTTTGTGTATTTCTATCCCAAAGCCATTCTAGTTTGTTCTAGAGAACTGGTATAAGATGAGGAAACATAGCTACAGAACTTGAGGAAATACTGTAGGCAACCTAGGGAGCAAGATGACTTTTTTCCCTATTCTGAAGAGCGGAGTACTGGAATTAAGTAGAAGTCCGATTACTAACAAATTACTTGTTTTCAATCCTGTGCAATTTAGCTTTTTGGTGTCACTGTTAAACTGATAGATTCGAATATCCTGCTTGAGGTAGCCTGATTGTTTTTAAAAAACTTCCTGCTTTAGTGGGAGACTATTTCTGTCCTCGGTAGTTTAATTCCCTGTTCTGCAAGACTGGTTTGCATGAGTCGTTCCATTGACTCCCAGAGGGCTCTGCATTCAGGCTCCTCAGCATTGGCACAGATGCATAACCCAGCCTCTAGTTTATGCTAATTTACAACTCAGACTTATTTTAGTCTCCAGCCTTTCAGAGTGTAAATGTCGCAGTTTTTGTAGCCTAAGCGGCACTGTGTGTGCCTAATGTTAAACTGAAGTTATTTTAAAGTAAATGTTATGTCTGTAGTAGGCAACACAGCCCTTATTGAATGCTAAACATATTTTATGTTCTGTAGTGCCAGTAATTAGCTATTAAAATTCTGTATTGAATATTCTTCAGACAAAAAATATTAACTAAGCAATTATTTCAGCATTCACTTTAAGAAATATTTTACAATATTGATTTTCATGGTCTGCCTGGAATAGGGGTTGTGACATTTTTATACTTTCTTTGGAGCTGAGATTGGGAGGGTTTATGGAGCCGTGTAGTTCTTATGGTATCCCAAGGAAGAAATAAATTGCACAGGATTTGTACTCAATGTCTTCAGCCCTTCAAGCACTTTTGTAATGCTGTAATTTGACATAAATTACACAGATACTGAATATAGTGGCACAATAAGTTTCCTTTTAATATTTTAATTCAGTTATTGCATCTGACGTGCCTGTCTCTTTTTTTTTTTTTTTAAATAGGTGCAGGCAAAACACCGACTTTAGGAGGAGGATTCCACGCCAATCTGGGAAAGGAGTCACGAGCACAAACTCTACAGAATGGTACTTGAAAGCTTTAGTTTTGATAGGATTTTTTTTTCATTAATATGGTTGATTACAATTAATTTTTGGTTTTGAATGTGACCTCAAAACCTTGGCAGACCACTCGTTAGTCAGTAGATAAGTCTGCCTAGTGCTGATTTTACATTGTGCTCTCATTTGGTTGTTATACCTGATTTATGAGGTCAGGTAGCTGTCTGACAAAGGGTAATGGCACCTGACAGTACTATCATAGTTTAAAAGGGTTTTTTCAAGGTTGACATGCCCATTAGACCTTTTTATTATCTGTTAACCTGTTGTGGCTTTTTATTTTATCAGTTTTCAGGGTTCTTCAAATGCTTTATGCGTGTTTATTTTTAAGTGTAGTTGTTCAAATGCTTTTGTTTTTATGCAGTGTATGTGTAAGATAAGGCATCTATTTATGCACACTTCATAGTAATCATGTGCTTAATGTGTGACTGTTGAACAGAGAGGGAAAAATGGAAAGAAGATTTTAGTGTCCAGAGAATATTTAAATAAATATTCATATGGTATACATTTTAATTGAGATCTACATAATCTACACACTCTTTAAAGAGAGTGAATAAAACCAGCTTTTATTCCAGAAACAGAATGGTCTTCTAGTTTAAATTGCTGTTTCTCATATCAATGGACAGGAGTTGTCATTTTTTGGCTAATTAATACTCTTGTCTCATGACTCTTGGAGATGACAGATGATCGTCTGTCATATCAAAGACTCAGAAGCTGACATGTAATTGATTCACCAAGGGACGTAGATGGGCTTTACTGATACGATGCTCATTTTGGGATGATATTTTAGATAAAGGTATTTTCCTAAATTAAAGTCTTATACTTTGAAGAAACACAGAAAATCTTGGCTGATATTATGGCTGTATAGGTATACAAAGGATAAGGTTGATCTGATATTATGTCTCCATAGGTATAGGAAGGTTAAGATTGATCTATGTTATTGGAATATAGCCAGATTGCTTTACTCAGCATTATTCAGCTGATTTATGTACAGATTGTTTCATACACAGAATGTTTTATTTGGTTGTACTTAACAGTATTGAGCTCTGCTTGTTTGCCAGAGTAGAGCTCACACTTTATGAGAGCTAGTTCCAGTTTCAGGTCTGAAGTTATTATCTTACGAGTTTGAAAAATGCCTGTATAAAGTGTAACCTGTATAAGCAGTGGAATAAAACCACGAGAATACCTTTTACAGTTAGTGAATTTTGTCTTTGGATGAAAGCACTTTAATCAAAACTGTAATTTTGTACAAGCATTTGAAAAATAAATTGGCTTTTTGTGCATAAGGACTGGCCAGTTCCTTGTCTTTAATTGTAGAAAAGTAAAATGCTGATGGGAGAAAATGCTGTCCTTTTACTTCTTGAAGTGTTTGAATCCTTCAAAAGCCCTTTTAGTTATGTTGAAAGGTAATCACAATTAAAGACAGTGTAGGCGTTTTTCTGGAATCTAAACATGGCTTCTTTCTTGGATGAGTGTTTGCTGGGGAATATGTCTGAGCATCTTCCGTCCCCACAGCTTTTGTGCGTGGGGCCCCCCCTAATCACACACAATGATTCTGACTTGGCTAAAGAATATCAGCATCATATACAAGAAATCATAGTTGCTTTAAAAGAAATTATCTCCCAAACAGTTTTGAAACAAGAAAATAATTAGTGTTTTTACCTATACCTGTCTGAGGTTCTTTATGACTTTTCTTCTCTTTTTTGTGGCTATAAGAAAAAGGCATTTGATCTTTTTCTGTAGCCAACCTGCATTTGTCATGCTGCCAGTCTGTCTCTGGGAAAGTTCTTTTCAATGAGCTAAGTGATGTTCTTGCTCAGTCCCAGGCATGACAACAGCAGCTGATATTTCAGGTAGAGCAATTGGTGTTTGAAAGGCTTTTATTTCTGCTGCTGTATAATGAGCTAGTTGTCTGCTGAATTTAATCACACTTTGAGCTTTGCATAGTTTTTAATTGCAAATTGAGCTGTGGCAGTGAACTTACAAAATCTCACCCTGTCACTGTGTGCCCGTGATCATGACTCTCTTTTTTTTTGGTGAAATTACATTAATATCCGTTGTGTTTAGACTTGAAATTGTAGCAGAGTAAATGAACTTACTGTATATATAATTTTAAAGAAAAAGTATTGAGTGAAACTGAAGGGCACTGATAGTTGACCGTATTAAAAATGAACAGTTATCATCGGAGCGCTATGCTGTCTGATTGGAAAAAATGCTGAGCTATTTATTTATTTGCTGGTACTACTACGTTTGCGTTTCCAAAGTTAACTGAGTTGCAAATGAGCTGCTGAAATGAGGTCCCCTTGGGATGCTGGTGCAGCACAGCTTGTGAGCAAGCTTCAGGAGACCTGGAATAGGAGACCTGCAACTGACTGATGGCCCTTGTGCCAAGGCTGCGTGCTGCCTTCAGCACGGTAAGCACTCGATTTTTCTACATGGTGCTCCGTACAGGCTATTGCTGAAGGGAAGAACCAGATTCTCTGGAAAGCAGAGATGGGCAGCGGAGCCCAAATCGCTCTGGAGGTGGTCCCCAGTGCATTGGAGAGCAGCTGAGAGCGTGCGTGTGTGGTCTGAGAGCGCTGGCAGGTCTCGCTCTGTGCCTGGTCTCCTTGCCAGCAACCTGCAGGTTTGACATGATGCAGGGAAAAGTCCAGCAACGGAGCAAGGACTTGTTGTTTCTTAAAAAACAACAACCTCCCTCTGCTTTCCCTTCCTTCCCCCATGTAGTTTGGGCCAAATTCTTCCTTGCTGTAATGTCTGTCTCTTCAGGGGAGGTGGAAGAGGGGTGGTCTGGGCTCACTGTCTCTTATTTAATCACTACCAAAGCAGCTGGGGTTGGCTGAACATATGATGCTGCTATTTTTTGAGGCTTGTAATTAAAGGATGTTTAGAATTAGATGAAAAACAGTTTTTCATTAGAATACCTAATGTAATAATTTTACAGATTTTTTTTTCCCCTCCATTCTAAAGTGAAGAAACGCAGAAGAAAAATTTCACAACATCTGCTCAACAGTTCTGACTTTTCTACAAAAACATGATTTTGTGCACTGGTGTTTTCATATATCGACATATATGTATGCACTCTAAACAGAGCCCTGGGCTAATGCTGAAGGTTTTATAGCTTCTAGGTTCATGTAGGAATGCCTGATACACAGAACTAGTCTCCCTTATCACACATGACTTTGCTGTAGGTTTCCTCGCTATTTATAACGGGGTGGTGCTTGGCAGTTCATCCTCTCTGCCTTTCTTTGCTGAACCAGCTGATGCTTGTGGGTGTTTGTTTGGGAACTGGCTGCTTACAGAAACTGGAGTCTTGTTTACACTTGTTAAAATATTTATGCAGGAAAGACCTAATACTGTTGTATTTGTTCATAATCAGTTTGGTTTTCAGTGTTCAGCGCTGTGCTAACGGAGCGTGCTAAGCTCCACAAGTTCAACAAGCCCAGGTCCACAGAATGGTTTGTGTCTGTTCATACAGAGCTCGTTTTTGTAGCAAAAACTTGCACGTCTGTGAGATGATGTGAAGAGGTGTTTCAGCTTTGTTTTAAAGGATTTGACAAAATAGCCAAACAGTCCTGTTTTTTGTGAGAAAGAGGAGTTATGAATAAAAGACTAGCTCAGAGAGGGAAGCCTTCGACAAGACTTCTTCCTCTGTTATCAGAGCCTCTTGGAATTACTACAGCATTGCCCAACTTTGTGGTTGATTACAGGTCTGAAATGCAGAGTTCTGTCTCTTTAAATCTCATTTTACAGCTCTGCGCTGCATTACATAATCTCTCTAAATAGCTGGTTTATTCTTGTTTCCTTGCAGGCAGTCTGCTCTCACTATATCCGTGTCAGAGTCGTTGTTACAAGGGAGTTCTTGACTTGGAGCTCTGATACGTTCAATAGTCTTCAGTGGCCAAAAAGAAAAGGGAGAGGGAAAGGAAGGTCAATGGCATGATTATAACTTGAAAGCTTCAGTTGCAGATATTCAAATTTGGTTTAAACTAAGTTTGGAGATTGCAGCTGCATCTAGCTTAATCCAATTTCTGAACTGATGTGCTATGTTTTTAATCATTTCTTTAAATGAATGTGTGTTTTCCCTCAGTCTTCTTAAATACCAAAACATAGCTACCAGTATTTTAATGCTAAGTGGGAAGGCATTTCTGAAGATGTTCTCTAATGCATTTTTGACTATTTACATTTAAATTATTTGCTTAATTCTTTAGCCTTTGTTGTCATCATTAATTTCAGAGCTGGTTTATTACAAGTGATTATAGAGGGCTCTACTTGCTGCCAGAACTATACGGTGTGAATTAGACCAGGACAATATATTATACACGTAAAGAAGTATCCAAAGAAGAGGAACAGAGAACACTATTCAACAAAACTGAAACAACAAGAGAGGAGAAAATAGTAGAATCCCAGAATTATTTAGATTGGAAGGGACCTCCTGAGGTCCACAAAGTGGTGGCTTTGAAGTTGCATTAAGCTGCTCAGGGCCTAGTGCAGCTGAGCTTTGGGTATCCCCAAGGAAGGATTTGATACAGTCTCCCCAAACAACCTGTTCTCTAATGCTTGACCACCCTCACTGTGAAGAATTTTTTCCTTGTATATAGTCAGAACTTATTTTGATGAAATGTGCCTCTTGCCTCTTGTCCTTTTGCTGTGCATCTCTGACATTTCTGGCTCCATTTTCTTTATAACCTCCCACTGAGTAGCTGAAGAGACCAATGAGACTTCCCCCTTAGCTTTCTTGTCTTAAGACTGAGCAAATTCAGCTCTCAGCCTCATGCCATGTGCTCCAGTTTCCTAATCATTTTAGCGTCTCTCTGCTGGACTTCCTCCAATGTGTCAATGCCTTGTCTTGTGCAGAGGAGTCCTGAACTGGACAAAGTACTCTAAATATAGTCTCACAATTGCTGAACAGGGGATAATAATCACTTCCCTTGACCTGCTGGCTACAGTTTTAACAATGCAGCTCCAGGATGCAGTTAGCCTTCATCACTGCAATTGGGTGCTGCTGGGTCATGCTCATCTTTTTGTCCATGAGGAATCTAGAGCCCTTTCTGCAAAGCTACTCCTAGCCAAGCAGTCCCCAGCCTACATTGTTGCCCTGTAGTTTGCCCAGGTGCAAAAAATCCTCCCATCTCCCCCTTGAGTTAGTACCCCATTGGGTTTTCTCTTGTTATCTTTTAAACTAACCATTGCTTCAAGTTCTCCTTTTCTGGATTTGTCTTGTATCCTCCGGAATTTCTTTACGCAATAAGGCTTTGAAAGACTTCCTCTTCTAGCCAGACCATTGCTTTGGTTTTACGCTCTTTGATCTTCCTACTGCATTGTCCCTCATGAGTCCTTTGTTGTCATTAACTTCTGTGTCATTAATTTCCTTCATCTTCCCATTTCTCATTTGATGTGTTAACTTTCTCCATCTTTTCTCGAAGGAGGATAAGGGGCATCTTCCCCTTTTCATTTGGGATGATCTTGCATGTTTTTTGTGTGTGGGTTTTAAAATTTTGTTTGTTTGTTTGTTTGTTTCAAGTGCAGCCTTTTCCTTTGGTAGACTCCTTTATTCTCAATCTACCTCTTCCATCTAGTCCCATGTCATGGCTTGAGCTAGGGTGGGATTCAGCTGGCAAAGTTTAGATGTCTGTGTGAGTTCATCATCCTGAACTACTTTCAGGGTCTCTGCATAGAGGCAGACAGATTTAGGGTGTGATTAATTTAATCTGAAAGGAAGTCAAATGACTCATTCTCTTAAGTGTCTGTTCCTCTCACTGAAAGGAAGTCTAGATTGACTAAGCTCAGATGCTCATCTCTGAAGATAAGGGTGATACATCCTAGCTTTGGTTTCTGTGTTTATCTCCTTATTGACACAAATTTAAGATGGCCAAAACTGAACTACTGAATCGCATCCTACTGCTCTGCCCTTTTGCATGTTAACAAGTTCAAGCTTCCTTTGAGACGACTCACAGCTTTCCCTCCTCGGTCTTGTAGATCCATCCTCTCCGGCATCTGCTAAAACATGGATGTGTCCTAGCCATAACACTCGCATATTTATTTCTTGCACAAGTGTCTCTTGATTTTCGTTGCTCTTCCTCTGTGATCAGAACATGCTCCAGAGGCAGGAAAGCAGAAAAGCTGTGATCTGGGATGTTAAATCTTTGGTACCTTAACATCTTCATCAAAGAATTTAGAAGGGAATGTTACTTTCCCAACCTGTTTGCCCTTTCACATTTGTGGTGACTGTTACTTATCACGTAACAGTTCAACAGGGAACTTTTCTGGTGTTACTGGGAAGTTGTGTTTGTGTTCCAGCTTGCTGGACCTCTTTTCATTCTGAGGCTTCCTTGAGGGTCAGTAAGTATGGGCTTTCCCCAGTCCTCCACTTTGATGCAGGCTCTGGTAAGTCACAGAAGCAAAAACCACAGCTCAGATGCTGGAGTCTCTGATGGCCAACTTTTGAGGTGTCTCAATACTTACACACCTTTCTCAGAACTTCATCTTTCAGGGTTTGCAGGCAGCTTCAGTAATCAGCAAAGACTTGAAGAGACATACAAGCCATTTATTTTAGAAAAACAAACAAACAACCATCAGAGGCAGAAAATCCACTCTTTTAGGTACCATAAGTTATTCTAAGAATTTGGATAAAAGCAGCAGAAGAATGTCTTTTCCTGCATAGTTTCCCTGTTACTGTTGGGGACCCATGGAGTTTGACTCAGAGGCATCTGAGGAAGCTGGAATCCTTCTGGTACTGCAGCTTCTCCTTCAGCACATGGAGAATCTTGTCTTTCTCAGATGGCTGATGAGACCCTGTGCTTCATGATCTCCGGTTATCTTTGTTAAAAGACCAGTCAAGTTCATCAGCTGATCTGGGACGAACTTTTAGTTATGCATGGATTAATTAGTTCCTGCTTGAGTTCACATTTGAAAATCTTTGTTGTCTTAAGCCTTGACCATCTTTGTGTTTCAATAGGTAATGATGAATAAAGTATGTGTCTCAGAGATGCGTTTGATGCGCTGATTGTCCTTACAGTGACAGTATTAGAGAGGAAGAATACACATATCCTTTAATGAGGTCTGTTCTGTTTCTAACAAAGAGGGTCTGTGATCCTTTAAAGAGTAGAGGATCTGCTGGAGGTAATGTAATGGTAGGATTTTGCCAGGAGATTGATGGACGACTTGAAACTTTGAGCACAGCATCCCACCCAGCTGAAATATGCGAGTCAAGCTTTGCTGGTCTTCCTTATTCTGTTCCTGTGTTTGCTTAGCCAGAAAAGGGAAGAATTAAAAAAGGCAATTATAATATTCCTTGGAGGTGTTGGTTCAGTCTGTGTGTGGACTCGGGACAATCTCTGTTGTTACTTTTTCTTTTGATTTTGAAGGTTGGCATTGAAGTTGGAAAAAATTGAACTCTTAATCAAATGAGTTAACAGATGACTTCTGTTGTCTTAACCAATAACAAAAAATATTTGCATGTTCAGCTGCTTTGAATTGGCTTGTTTGTGACTTTGGAGTTAAAGGCGTCTTTCAGGATTCCTTTGCTCTGTCTCCTCTCCTGTCTCTGGTCTGTCTCTTAGTTTATTAGTTGGCTGTGGGCAAGAAAACTGTTGTGCCAGGGAAGCACAGATCTCTGCTTCATTTTGACAAACAAAAGGAGAAATGCCATCTAAAATTCTACACACTTGTGAAATTTCTTGGCTATTAAAGTTTTGGCCTCTTGTATCTTAAAATTTCTCCCTGTTAACTTTGACAATTTCTGTGAGACATAGAGTAGGACAATATATGTCACATCTGTGGAATTCACTGACTGAGATTTATCTCCTTACAGCCTTGTGTAGGTAATTGGAACCTGTCATTTCTCTTGAGGGGAATTCTTTACTTGAAGACAGTTTACCTACCGGGCTAATGTTTTTTAAAACATTCACTTTTTATAGTGCCATTCACAAGTGTAACTTGGATATTAATAGGTCTGTCTTCCTTCTGGTACAGTGTGGCAGAAAATAGGCAACTGCCTCTCTCCTCCTTCCTCCCCCCTGTAGTGATGTCTGTAAAATTCTGTGCTAGTAATCTGCCTTTTCTAAGAAGCTTCTGAATTAAACCATTTTCGCTTTGGAAGGTTGTTAGACAACCTTAAAATGTAGTTCAGGTAACATAGCTTTGGTTTAAACTCCATGTAGCTGCTGCTCTCTTTTTGGTAATGGAAAATATGTGTGCTACGTACATGGCATGGGACTGTCTTTTAAACATTCAAACTGTGAGGTTTGAAGTGTTTGTGTCATTTCACAGGCACTATGGTTCAAAACCCGAGAGGAAAAATGTTGTTGCTTTTTAATGCCATGTTCTCTGAAAGCGCCTAGTTCCTTTTTCATGTGTTGAAAGTGCCTTCTTGTTTTGCTCCATGAAATAAATTGGAGAGCTGGTGATGCAACAGTGCAGGGAAGCATTCTCTTAGCCTGAGGGTCTGCAAGTATGATTTGCTGGTAGAGCTATTGCAGTTTTCTTGAAAGACAGCTTTTCTCAAATAATGGCCGTAGCGTTAAACTTCTGGACCCTCTTTAGGATTAACAAATAACAGAAAAAATTCAGTGCGTGTATACACCGTTTTTAAAAGGAAGACTGTGATTTATTTGCTTGTATTCTTGCAGACACCCTTGCTCTCATTTCACCTGCACTTTGCCGCTGGACACGAGTTAGCTGTTATCCCAAGCTGCTTTCATCTCGTCGTGGCTGATAGTCTTGGAGGAACCAGCACGCATCTGTTAGTGTGGGATACAGGTGGCATCAGCTCAAGCATGCCTGCAAAACGATGTGCAGGCACATTGTATTCCTGTCGTAGGGCTGTAACAACTCCTGCCCTGGCACATCTGGCACAGTATCGCACAGACACCCAGAGGTGACGAGAGAGCAGTATCCGAGCAGCGCACGCGGTGTGCTTCTCCACAACTTTACCACCTTGTTCCATGTGCAGAAGCGCAGGTGTAGCTTTGATCATCCTTGTTGCCTTCCCTCTTGTGTGATGTGTCCTCTCAGGTGGACAAGAACTGCTGTTGCATGCACGGCTCCTGCTCAATGCCATTGCTCCAGCAGCCTTTCTCAGGCAAATACAGTACACTGGTGGAAAACCCAAAGGTAAATGTAGGTATTAAATACAAATGAACAGAAACTACAGGGTTCTGTTCCAGGTACAAAATGTGTGTTCAGTGGGAGGGTCCTGTGTCCAATACAGCCACGCTGCTCTGCTGAGCACGTGTATCAGCAGACTGACCTGTGTCAAACCTCCTGCTCAAAAAAATAGACCAACAAAAAACTCAAAACCAAACCTTGGTCCCAGCCTGAAGCAGAACAACTCTGTGCACAAATGCAAGTTATTTTTAACCTGTATGATTGCTGTGCTGGGATTTGCTGTGTTCCCGGTAGGTAGGTAGTTCTGTCAGCCCATAGAGCTGACCTGCTCTGGTGTGCGGGTGGGAACGAGGTGTGTGAAGGGTCGGGAACTCCTTTGAGTGGTATTCCATCAGAGGCCTTCACCTCATAGAGCTGCAACTCTGGAGTCCAGTTCCACAATAAGCATCTCTAACAGCAAAGCCAGTTTGATCCCAGCCTGTCCCATCCCTCCGCTGCCCTTTTCCATTCCCCTCTTCCAAATGTGCTGGGCATTAGCTTGGGCAACGTGTCAGTTTACCAGGGCAGTGAAAAGATTTGGGTTTCAGAAGCAAAATAAAAGAATAAAAATACCCCCCTTTTTTTTTTAATTTTCCTGTTTCCCTTTGATCATTTCACTCCTCCACATGCCACCACAGAGTGGAGGAAGGAATGGATGCTGTAGAGATGAGCAGGAGCCTTTTAAACCAGCTTTGCAGCAGGAGCTGCTGAATGCAGGGCTGCGTTGTGAGCTGCTCTCTCATTGTTTTTAGTTTTTCTTTTTTTTTAACATATATTTATAACCCACTGTCCTGTTACGTTGAGTCCTGCACAGTCAGAGTGAAGGGAGGTGTTTTCTGGGTTTTTGGCCTGACTCAGTATGAGTGGGAAGCTTTTTAGAAATGTTCTGTTCATTGACTGCTGCTAGCAGATGGATGCTCTCTGCCTGCAGTGCCTCAGGCCTTTATATCTTCCATTTTCTTCCTCTCCCTCCTCCCAGCACACACCCTGGAGTGTGCAGGCTGTGCTAATTTAGTCACAACTTAAAAAGGAGTGATGAAGAAGAAATGCTCAACTCTAATAGAATTCTCGTTGCTCGCAACGTCTGAAGGGAGTACTTTTTCATTTCAGGATCTCTCAGGATTTTTCCAGCAACGTGTATTAGATGTTCTGTGATAACTGCGCTGGAACGGCAGTAAAATTCTTGATTCATTAGGACCAAAATGCTAATTCTGTTTATATATTAATCAAGTCATATTATACAGCATACATGACATCCAGTTTGATTTTTCAAGTGATTTTAATAACCTAGGCTTGGGTGTTACTGAGGTGGCCTTTCCATCTGTACGAACTATAAATCAAACCTTTAAACAAACAGTTCACTAACCTAGGATGTTGAAACATTTGAACCATTTGAACCAATGACTGAATTTTACTAAACTGACTGTTGCTATGTCGAGAGGTTTCACCACTTACTGGTAGAAGTTGTCTGATGCTAGCTCTGAGGAGTTTTATTTTTTTGACAGAATCACAAAATGTTACTATTTACTGATAGAAACTGCATGTATTTTTTAACTGAAAAAATTCCAAACTGTACACAACTAGGATTAAAATCTGTTCTTCTATGCTGATTACCATGCCTTAATTTAGGGGATGTCTTAAAAATATTGTAGAGCTATGATCACCAGGTGGTGCTGTTACACACTGCTTGAAACACTTTTTGAAAATAAGTTTAAATTTTGCCATTGTCATAGTTATTCAACTGTAATTTCCTGGGAGGAGCAGTGAGAAAGATAATTTCTTTCTTTAATCATGTCTTTAACATAGAGCTTTTCCTGAAAATTTTGGATTTGCTCTTCTGTTAGCTGCTCAGAGTAGAATTTCCCACACATGGTTTATGATGATCTCTGATGTAAAAATGTGGGATGCTCAGGAGGTTGAAATCTGGGTGTGTGGGACCATACCTGGGCTGTAGCCTGTGTGATTCCTTCTGGGGCAGTGAGTTCATGAAGGCTTTCATTAAGTCATGAGGGAGGACAACATGCAGGTACTACTGCAGGTTTTATCACAGGTGGAAAAATGAAGAGTGATGTCTCCTCGTAAGCTGGACATAACCTGTTTCCTGAATTACATTTAATTTAACCTTGCGAATTCTGAAGGGCAAGAACTCCAGCCTGCTCTGGAAGGAGGCTCCTTCCAAAAAATCAAAACCCAAACCAGGCTCCTAATAGCTGGCTTCTTTTTAATGTCTTCAATAAATGTAATGCTCTCCCTCTTACTTAGAAAAAGACCTTTAGATCATACATATAAAATAAAGTAATTTTTCGCCTCTACGGCTGTTTAGTAATTAGAGTTGTAAAGAAAGTTGCTTTTTCCCTAAGGCTTTACAGAACTGTCTATTTATGGATAAACTGTGGAATGAGAAATCATGAGTTTAAAGTTGTAAACTTTGCCTTTTAATAAAGGTTCCCCCCCCTTTGTACTCAAATAATTGAATAATTTTGAACAATAAAGACAACTAAGTACTAGTCTGCGTACCATGTGGGCAGAAATGAAGTTCGTTCAGTAATTGCGGGAGGGGGCAGGAGTTGTCAAATGCACACCTCTCCTGAAGGCGTTTCTGGGGCTGTCATTTTACATGTAACTTGCTACACTGAGAAGTAACACTTGACAAATGAATTATATTGTTTCCTACACAGTTAATTTTTTTAGCATTGTTTTCTAATAGAAATTCTAAGCAAATGACACTTATAAAGCAGAGACAGAAATGCAACATGGTCTCCTGGAACCCAGGCTCCGGGGTGAGTTTGGACTGCCAGCAAGGAGCTGGGCTCAGCACGCGTGAACCTGTTTTTGAGCGATGATGCTGTTTAGACCTACTCTGGATGTCAGCGGGAGGTGTGTTTGCTTGGCAATATTGTTTGAGATCCCGGATATGTACGTAGAAGTCTGGCTTTAATCACCTAGATTTAAAGCCTTCATGCTGTTGTAACAAAGCAATCCCAAACAAACACAGCATAAATTAAGTGAAAAGGTAATTGATAGCTTAGCTATTTCAAGTCAGTTCAGAGGCTTCCTGCATTCTCAGCCCAAAAGAGGCTTCTCTTTAAGTTTGAACAACGGAAAAATCAAACATGGATCTTTCTTCAAAGAAGGGTCATCAGCACTGAATGCAACAAAACAAGGGGCTAATTATATTTAAATATGTGATCCCCTAAGAAACTATATTATGCTAATGAGCATATAAATGATTTAATAAAATCAATTAGGAATGGGATTTTTAGAAGAAAGCAGTATATTCTTCCTTTATGTGGTCTAAAACCACACAGTTGTTTGGTAGTACTTTTTGGATAGTATATTATGAAATGCATATTATTAAGAAAGCAGACTAGGATCACACCTCCAGTTTCTGGAGGTATACACGGAGCTGCTTTCATGTACAGGAATTAGACCCACATGTTCTTCTGTATGATTGTCATTCATTAGAGGAAATGTGTATGAATAATATCTACATTGCACCTTAGATATGCTATTTGATTGCTTTTATAAATCAATATTCAGGGAAGGCATTTCATGCATTTTTATAGTAGGAATCACAAACTTAGTATTGTTACAAAGGGAGCTGTATAAGGTTCA
Source organism: Pterocles gutturalis (assembly GCF_000699245.1). NCBI lineage: Eukaryota > Metazoa > Chordata > Aves > Pterocliformes > Pteroclidae > Pterocles > Pterocles gutturalis. Next base: position 34,377 of record NW_010131378.1, on the reverse strand, counting down.
GTAGTTTGCTCTTTGCTTTATAGTCCATTTAGGATGAATTTCCAAGAATGGGTTGCTCTCTAGACACTGGTCATTAGGTCTGGTCTGAGGCGTGGGGTTTTTTTGTTTATTTTGTTTGTTGGTTTTTTTTTTTTTTTTTTTTTATGTCAGTGTCAAACATACTGAACCCAAAGGTCGCTTGTTTCCTGTCCTTGCAAAATTGGTGTATAAGACACAGCCATCTTTGATGTTCTTCCTTTTTAGAAAGCATCATACTGTCTTGCCTAAAAGGGAGATATAAACACTGCAAGAGTCTCTAGCCACACTCTCATGGGGTAACACAGGTGCTAAACCAGGGGTGCTCATCCATACCAGTCATCCTGGTACTTATTGTCAGGGTTTTGCAGGGCCACTTGGTGCAGAAAGGCATTTCTGGTTCCTTTGGGCACGTGTGCATGTACATGCAAGCTTATACAGATGCATAGAAATCCTCTTGCATGGGAAAAGGCACTTTCTAAATCAGGTTAGGAGTTTGTTGTCTTTGCTCATGGAATATGTGTACTGCATGTTTTGAGGGAGTAAATGGACAGCTAGAAAATCCTGTTTCCAAACTCTTTGTAGCATCTTAGACAAATCAGAGGAGTTGCCTGTTGCTGAAGTGCTCTCAAGGCTTGCTTCTGCACTTCTTGCCTGTGCTTGTTTCACTTCCCTTCCTTGCTCTGGCTGATGCCTGTAGAAAGCTGCCTGTTTTTTCTTTTTTCCTTCGTTTGTGGCTCAGCACAAAATCTGAAGAGCATTGGGAGCTGGTGCAGTGGGTGGTGCTGGGATGGATGGGGGATGTCAGATTTCCCCTTTCAACTGTCTCTCTGGTAACTTAATCCTCAGATATTTTACCTGATTTTTTTTATTAAAGAAGAAGATTTCTTCAAATAATAAAAAAATCAGGAAAATGCTTTTATAAAATAACAGTGATGAAAAGTACAGCCCCAGCTGCTTGAGTTGTACTCGATCTTCAGGCTGATCTTTTTGTGTATTCTCTCCTGTTTCTTACCCTACGTTTGCTGTGAAGACAAGAAAACAGACTTTAAATGAAAAAGCAGTAAATCAGTAATAATTCGTAGTTTATAATTCACTCCTCTCTTAACTACCAGCCTTCATTTTAAATGTGAGATGAATCCTCGGTATTTGCTAGTCCAAATCCATCCTTGTTTCTGAAGGTGAGCACAGCTATCTTCCTGTCGTCAGCAAATCGGCATCTGTAAATGAGGGAGATTTTAGAGGGGTTGCCTGATTATTCTGAGCCCCATGCAGCTTGCCAAATCCAAGCAGGTGTTATGTTTGCTTACGTCGCTAGCTGCGAAAGCTCTGTGAGCTCAGGGAAACAGCTAGAAATAAAATTATTGAATGTCAGCTGAAATCTTGTAAGTGATTTCATAGCAGTACTAATGTAGGTGAATAGCTTTGCAAATACAGTCCTTTTCCACCTGAAAAAAATGTATTTCTGTATCTAAAGGCTTCTTTCTTTTGGGGGGTGGGAGGTGGGGAAGTAATCCGACATTTTCATCTGCATGAAATCTTTGTTTTTAAGCTTAAATACATGGAAAATAATTTACTGTGATACTGTGGGGAAATGAGTATCTTGAGACTATTCTACTAATCTCAAAGTAGATTTAGAAACTATGGTTCCTAACATGCACTAGGAAAAAAAATAGTGCTTCTGGTGCAAGCTGAATCAGTCCTTGAGCGTGTCAAGAAAGAATACCACTTTTCAAGTGATTTTTGGACCAAATCCAGGGTGCTTGTGAGGTGACGTTTGTTGTCTGAGTGGTCTGTGTTGTTCCAGCTGGCCCTATACTAAAAGTTAACTCTTGCTTGCTGCCAGCTTCTTTCTTGAGAGTAAATGGTTATCTGTAGCTTTGGTCAAAATAAAGTTGTTAGACATCCTGTGGATCACAGGCGTTCTTGATCCATGGTGAGTCTACCATCCACTGATGGCAGATTGTCTCCTCAAGGGTAGTTTGCACCCTATTTCCAATCCTGGAGAACTGGAAATAGAAATAATGTTATTTCTGAAGGATTACAGTGGTGCTCATGTGCTCTTCTTACCATTCACGAGACAGTTTTCCTACTGTATGTGTGGGTAGTTTTGTTTTTCCACCAACTCTGCTCTTTATGTTTTGATCTGACATATACAACAAATTTCATTCCAAGATCATTGCAGAATTTGATTCCAGCTTTAAGAAGAAAAGGGAACTTGATGTTGATCAAGGTCTTTAACACAGAGAAATAAAGCTTTGAGGTTGTTTTGGATTTCTGAGAAACATTGATTTATTGTGCCAGGAAATTCAAGTTGTGGGATTACAGTGACAGTGAATATTAAATACCAAATATTTTTTAGGAGATAAACATGACCATGAGAGAGTGCAAGTGGTGACGTGGAAACAAAAATCAAGTTCTTCAAAGAGTACATTTGGAGTGGTTTGTCTCCTCTGCATCTTGCAGTAGAGGTGAAGATCTGCCACCTGCCTCCGTGGTTCAGCGTGGAGAACCGTGTGTGGTTTTTCGTCTCCTCCAGACGTACTTGCTCACTATTAAGCAAAGAAGAGGGATCCTTATGTCAGGTACCCGTTCCCGATTTAGCCTGTGGGAAGCATGAAAGGGAGACAACATAATACAGCCACTTGGAACAAAATGTTGTTGATGTTTGAGTGCTGCGATTTCAAAACGATAAGAGGCACAGTTACCAGCAGCTAAAACCACAACTGATTCGGGGCCCTCAGAAATGTTCGGTTGTGCCAAGTTCAGCTTCGCATATATAGAAGCATGGGTTTCAATAGGAGTTGAATACTTACGATAGTTAAAGCCGTATTAAACAAAGCAGCACCCGTGCTTCTGTTAGAGGATGACGTAGTAGGATGGTGTTTGACCATACAGAAATGTAAACTTCAGCGTGTCCTGTCACTGTTGGAGCTGCTGGAGCCGTGGATACGTGGACGTAACGTCATCTTGCACAAAGCTAGGCGGAATTTCATCTGCCTGTCCACGTTTCCTAACACTCCAGAGTAAAATACAAAAAGTAGGAAGGAGGAAGGGCCAGACTGTAGTTGTTTTGTGGAGGAAAAGCGTGGTCCTTGAGGGTGGTTAACGTAGCAGTAGAACTTCTGAGGCCTTCAGTGAGGAGCGGCTTGTAGCACGAACAGGTCTGAGGCAGGCAGCCGACTGCAGTGTTTGGTTATTCTTGCGGGTCTTAAAAGAGGTCAGTAAATAGAATTTACTCTATGGACTCTACCAAAGCAATATGTTAGTTAGGTTCAAGGTGGTGCTGATGTTAAGCGATTCCTTAGGGCACCTTCCTTGATTGCAGCTTCACAAAGTCAAAGAGGACGACAGTAAAAATTCACTTTGGTGTTTACAGCACCCGCCTAATTGAAATTCCAAGGCAGGTAGTGTTTTACAGCCAACTTATTTAAAAGAGAAAAAAAGATTATTTCCAAACATTGTCACTAATCAGAAAAATGCTATGAAGTTGAGACCTATCTGTAGTCAGACAACATTAAATCCAGATAGATCATTCTCACAACTGGTGTAAGAACTGTTTCTGCGGTAGGCTGAATCAGTATTCTTCCTTTTGTTGAACGTCAGCATCTCCTCTGTAGGAGCGGTGACAGTATCAGGGGAGAAGAAGCCACGTCTCCTTTAATGAGATCCATTAGGTTGCTGCGTAGCAATCATCACATAAATCCACGGATTTCTGTTTAAGTCTTTAGTCAGTGTGTTCTCTGGTAGCTATTTTTCACCATGCCATATTACCTAGGGGAAAATGAATTAATAATGCATCTGGTCTTGGATATGTATGTTTAATGGATGATCTCACATCCTATCTTGGAGTCATACTGCACAGAAAAAAAGACCTGTTGTAATTGATCTTTGAGGTTTAGCATATAAAGAACAGAAAAATGTAATTGTGCTTACCTGAAATTTTCTTTAACTACTAAGGACTGGCACACTGGAGGCAAGTGGAAGTTGGTATCTAAAGATTTGGTTATGGACAAAATTTCTCAGACTTTGTTACATGAACAAGTGTTGGGTATTTTGGTGGGGTTTTTTTAATGTGTGGGTTTTTTTCTTAACTTCTCCCAAAGTGTTGTTAATACAATATTTAATTTAGGAAAACTAGAATGGAATGGTGACTAGGGAGAAAAAAAAATCAGGAGGCAGGAGCTTGAGTGGGTGGATCTTTGCTGTACAGGTCAGGTTGGTCTGTCTGATGGACATTGGGTCTGAATTGTTCTGCTGCTGAACTGAACTGTGAGCAGGCTGGAAGGCTGCTGTACTGAGACAGCAGAGACGGCTACTTGGGGAGGAAAGGGTGAGGGGATTTTTTCCCCTGTACATTCAGAATACAGAATGATTCTCTCATGCAAAGCAGCCCCTCTCTTAAGCTTTACAGTTTTGCAGAAGCATAAGATCTTACTATAACCTAGTAAATCATCCTAGCCCGTAATTTCTTATATGGGTTCACTCCATATCATGCATTTTTCTTGTGTTTTGCCCTTCCTGGATTCATATGTTCCAAGCAGTGGGGACTTCCACCAGTTCCCTTGGGAAACTGTTACGAGATCCAGTGAGTTGTGTTGCAAGTTCCCGTTAACATGGTACTTAACATTTTCCTTTAGTTTCACATTACTAGTCTCAGGCTTGAACTCATGCTTGTATCTATGATTTAAACTTCCATTGTCTTTCATAAATCTAGTGATCCTCTGCTCTTCTCTTAACAAATCATGTTTGGTAATTTGGTGAAGGCCACAAGTTCAATCTCTGTGTCTTTAAACACCCACCCCATACCCCCTCCCACGCTCTCCACCTTTAATTCTGGAGTGATTAGCGTTCCTGAGGAGGAGAACAAAGTCTAGTGAGAATTCCTTCTTCCCAGAAAAGCTGCTGATGGCATCCCATCTGTAAGGAGTAGCCTCATATAAATGGGAGAGATCACATACATACAGATCAGTATTATTCAGAGATGTCAAATATTTTCCAAGAGGGCCGTGTTGGCTCTGCAGAAATACATAGATGGCATTGCAACTTTAATTCTTTACTGGAACAGTCTGTACATCTGTCTTACATAAATGTTATTGTTTAAAGAAATACAAGGCTGTTCCTGAAATACGTGCATTCTCTCTTTAAACATAAATCCTTTCAACAGCAAGCCGAAGCAGATAGCACAGGAGACTGGCTCGATAAATAGCATCACTGATTCACTGCATTGTTTAGCTGAGATGCGTGGCAACCTTCACTTATTTTTAGTTTAAAAAAGAAGGAAAAGCAAAAATTGAGGCTGAAGATCTGTCCGTAATTTCTTCCATCATCCACGGGCAGTACACAGATAAAATTATGAAGGGTGATTGTAGCTCTGATCTAACCAGGCCTTTTGTAGTGGTAAAGGAGAGCAGCCCCCTCAGATTCATGCTCCTCGCTTGTTATCTGTAGCTGATGGAGTCAGCTGCCGGGGACAAGCTCAGGGCAGAATTTCATTCTTTAGCTGCAGCCTGGATAAAGATTGATGGTCTCTTACCTAGCCGCCAGGTTCCTTATCCTTTCTGTATAAAGGAAGAAGTATTTGACCACTCTTGTCACCTTCATACAAAAATACCTTAAATAAGTATTAACCTAATACAATCTTTCTTGCTTTTGTAATGGCTCTGTGCCTTTCCCAGCTTGATTTCACTTCTTCTCTCTTTCTGCTTCCATTTTTAGGTCATGTTTTATCTCTTATCCCTTTGATATCTTTAATAACTGCGTCTTTTTCCTCACCCCTTCTCCCTGGAACCTTTTTCCCTTGATACCTTCTCACCATATTTTCATTTTTTGAGATGATTTAAGAAATTTGCCAATTAGTTGATATCTATGAAATTTTTACTTTTGGGATTACTGCGCCATTCATCTTCTTTGACCGTCAGTCGGGTAAGGTCTGGATGGTGACGGTGCATTTTGTTAGACTGGCAGAATTAGAGAAGGAAGAAAAGACAAAAAACCAAAAAAACCACACCAAAAACCTGAACCTAAAAGTAGCTTTGGTCTCACAGGCCTTTTTCAATCCTGAAGAAGCAGCAGCAGCAACCGTAAGTCAAGTACAGGTGGAGAGCAGAGCAGGTATTAGTCTCTGTCAGTGAGGTCTTTCCTGCCTGCACAGGCAGATGATGGAGAGTGGAAATAATTTACCACTAACAGCTGGATTTTGACAGAACAACTGGCGTGCAGAGGAGCAGGGCTGAACTCTAGGGGAGGAAAATTGTTGTGCATGTGCCTGAGGACAAGTAAATTCTCAGACGTGTTATAAAAGGTAAGTATTAAAAGGTGGACAAGGAAAGTAGGGAAGGTTCACAGAGATACACAGGAGCCTCTTGGCAGGAAAAGGGCAAGGCTGGACTGGCTGCTGTGGCAGGGAAGGTAGATTAAATAGGAAGATTTTTTTTTTAAATTTTTTAAACGATCTTAGTATGCATGACCTTAGCTAATAGTCACTGCAGTGCAGCTGAGGAGTGGTAATTGCTCAGCTGTGGTAAATCAATTACTTCTGCTCTTGTCCCTGTCCCCTTGGCCTCAGCGGCAGTTTGGGGCAGGGGATACCTTCAGCTCCTGCGTCCTCCTCGTCCATGTGAAGCACCTTGACTCCCAGGGCTCCTGCCTGCTTCTGTGGTGTTCCCAGGGCTCTGAAAAATGGCTCCTGTCAGTTTTCAGTCTTTGCCTTGCAAAGGCCCTGATCTGCAGGGAAGGCACTAGAACTTGCTGTCAGGGAGCAGGTAACGTGGCACTGATTTATATGCTGTTCACATCTGTAAAGTTTTCCATTGCAGTGATGGATCCTTTTGTGTTTAGTCTTCATTTTTATTTTCTTTTATAGATTTTGATAACTTTTACCAATAGGCAACAGATTTTTTTTTTTCTGATAATGTGCTGTATTCTTGAATTTTTCTAGCTGTGTAGATTGATGGCAGTTGCTTGTTAGTTAAATGCTTTCTGCTTTGTAGGTATGAAACAAGTTCTGATCTCTCTATGAATGTTAGAATTGTGGGGTTTAAAACTTTTAAAAAGTGATCTTTTCAAAACTGTCAGATTATGTCATAAGCAAAGTTTTTATTCTTGCAGTGATGCAGAAATGATTTTGGATGGTTGAAGGTAGTGCTTGGTTCAGTAACGCTGTGTGACAGCAGAAATGTTTCATTTCGTGTTGTGACAAGGGTAACAATTGGTAATTGATAAGTGTGGGGAAAAAAGCTTTACATATGTATATATATATGGAAAAATCTCTAAGAATAGCTGTCATTTAAAATGTAATTTAAAAAAAAAAATCACTGTCCAAACAAAACAGAGGAAGATTAAAGCAAAGCCTAGCTGATGGTGCTTTCAGAAGGAAATCTTGCATGCTCAAAAGCTACCACTACCTGAATGTTCTTGGTATCTTAAGTTTTTCTTTCTAATTCCCTTTATGTCACATAGGTAAGGACTATGCTACATTAATCATACATGTGCTCACAGTTCTTGCCAGTAGTGCAGCCTTCCAGCTGTTTCAACTTTGAGAGTAAAAAGCGTAGTTGTCAAAACTTCTGGAATTAAGAGAGTCCATATTTGCTTGCTTCCAAAGTTAATCTTAAATCACCTGAAGCATTCTAATATACAAACAACTAATGAACGTGTTAGCATTTGTTTAAACTGCGGTAAGTCAGGCGTTTCTGTAAGCACACTTGTATGAGAGGAGCGGCAGGGCTGGGAGCAGTAGCAGGGGAGCAGGGGGAGCGCAGGGATGGTGTGTACTTTCCTCTTTGACCCGTTTAGGCTCCAGTCTCACATTTGCTTTAAGTCGACCCACGTGTATGCTGCTGCTGACAGCACTTCTCCTTGCCCCAGCCGCATTCTGCCACCATTAGGGCTTGGGAGGCTGCTGCTTGTTGAGTTACATGGGGGAACTGGTCCAAATGAAAATTTAACTTTTTGTTGTTCGGGCTGACTTTTGGCAGAGCAAGTTCCCTCATCTGTGTCAGCTTGTGGCCACGTGAATGTCATGCCGGAGGTGGGAACACCGTTTGCAGCAACAGCTTGGGCTTTAACTTGACTTAAACAGTTGTGATCCAATACCTTCAGATACTACTGAATCAACAGACTGGGTTTTTGTTGTTTTTTTTTAATGTCAGCATTGTCTGTGGTTTTCCAAGCCTTGACACCAGAAGTGAAGTTCAGTAAGGACTTCATTAGCAAGAAGTTCTTTAGATGTATTAAAAAAGAAAAAAAAAGGCAAGGATAAGAAGCTAGCAAGCCACACTGTCTAAGGATGATGGGACAAGATTAGCAACAGGTGAGGTGCAGCCCATGAATAAACTGTATGGCTTCTAGTCTGTTGTTATTGAAGTGAGGGTAGCAGTTGGATGGATAATGGGAATGAAATGGCAGCAGTGGAAGCACCACCTGCGAGGGAAGCAGGATTCCAGGAACTGAATGCAAAAAGTCAGAGGAACCGCTTACGATGCCAGATTTTTCAGAGTGGGCAAGGCAAATTAATTCAAATGGCCTGTTGCTGTATATGCAAAGAGGCTGCCCATGTGGGAGTGGTAGCGTGTAATCAGGGAATGGAAAAAGTGCTTGTGGAGGGGGTGAGGGAAGTTACGTGGGCGCTTTGCGGGCTGCTTTGGCATTAATGGAATACAAGGGCCAATTTTGAGGGAATGAATACTTAAAGAAGTACAAATAAGTGCTGGGAAGAGATGTTAACAGCAGATTTTCTAGGTGAAAGAAAAGTAGCTTACTATCAAATATTTAAGAAGTGGTTGGAGTAGTGACCACTAACTGGATTTATAAGTCATTAATCTCAGAGATGCATGTTGGTTCTCTTTAGCTGAATGAATGGATGAGTGAATGAACATTTGACATGCAATGGAAAGGCTTTACCAGGAGAGATGGGGAGCTTGGTAGTTGGGGTGCTCTCATGGGAGGCAAAATGGATGGGTTGGATTGTTGTCAGCAGGCAGAGAAACTGAATACAGGTCTCTGTGCTGAGATAGTCTAGTTCCAGCCCTGAGAAGATAAAGTGGAGGCATCAGTCCTTTAGTAAACAGGTCTGGGTTAAGTCTTTTTTTATCTCACAAGGTTATTTTTAACAAGTATCGGTTTACTGCTGTGGTTTTCTGTGCATCCCCATGAACAGTTGTGCTGGTGCAGCTGGTGGAATATCACAGGGAATGGGCCAGGAACTGTTTTCCTCTGCTGAGATAACAGGAACAGAGCGTACCCAAAGCAGCTCTGCTGGGTGACACCGGCACAGGGATGCATCAGTTGGAC
>NW_010131378.1:0-25037 GCF_000699245.1 Pterocles gutturalis | reverse complement strand
AGGAATGGACTCAGGTTGCTCAGCCCTGGGACTGACACATCCCATGGAGGAACTGGAGAGTTCTGGTCTGGAGGAGCAGGGTTCTGCGGACATGGGGTGCACCCACAATGAGATGGTGGCGAAGTGGGGATTTGCGGCTAGACTGGGTTAGGCAGAGCAGGGGAGTGAGGCCAGCGTGTTCATCTCATTCCTCATAGGCAGCTGGGTGTTACTGGGAATAACTCTTAGCGAACATTAATAAAATTGAAGTTGTTCTTTTGCTGGGTCAGCACTGCTGTAATGCCCCACTGTGCTGCTACTTTTACTGTTCATTGGCCTTTTTCCTTACAGACTCGCAGAGATAAAGCTTCTCATCACTCACGGGATTGTGTGTGTTGCTGGAAATGCTCTGTGTGATCCCTGCAGCCATTGCCTCGGTTTCCTCCCTGCCTCCCCGCATTGTTTGGGCTTTAAATGTTGTCTTGTCTTTGATCATGGGACTCTGCCCTTGATTAGGCTTCTGGGACCAGCCTTCATAAGAGTAGCCCTACTGATGTTCCTGGACTTTCCCTGTTGTGGCTTTGTTTGTTTTACTGATTTGTAATACAAATAACATAGAAGCCTGGCATGGAGCAAAGAGCAGGAAATTCATTCAGGCTTTGAGCTGGGACTTGCTGAAATTGAAAGATATGACAAAGCACGCGGGGATGCTTGCACATAAAAACTACTATTTCGCCCTTTTCAGGAGTTCTTTTGGAGAGCTTTTTTCGAATAAAGAAAACAGAAGGAGTAAAAAACCAAATGCAGAATAAAATCTGCACATAAAATTCATTCAGTAAAGGAATTCAAATTCTGGAAATGAATACCCAAGCAAAAACCATCCAAAATGTTTCCTTTTATAGAATCTAGTGTTTGTTACCATAACAATCCTTTTTGCAAAAAAAAAAAAAAAGGATTAGTGCTGTTAACATGACTCCATTGCCTGATTCAGGTAGTTCTAGTTTCCAGGCCCCCTTGAGCAAATTGCAGAAAGGGGGGAAAATCTGTATGCCTGGATATTGATGATGCAGTTTAGTATTGTAATAACAATTCATTTAAGCTCTGGGTGTATACTGCCTGTTATTTCCTTGGAAACTTATGCTTCGTACTGAAAAGTACTGCTGCGAAATAGCAGCATTACCGTCTCTGTCAGTCTGAGGGGAGTGGTGCAGATGAGCAGGCAGAAGCCAGAAGAGAGTAATATATATATCACTGTAGCTGCTTGACATTACTGACTTTTAAGGGATCCAAAAAAAGGTATGATTCCTCTTGAATAGTAGAAGAGAACAAGATGTTTCTGTAGTAACGAGATCATAAAAGAAAGAAAATTGCTTCTAAAGAATGGGTCTGATTTTCCCCCTTTTTCTATTTTGCTCTTATTATAACTTAAGCTGCAGTTTTGTTATCAACTGCCTCTTGTGTAAGCATTTAATATTACGAAGGTTTTCTGCAAATCTATTTTTGTGACAGTGATTTCTAGCCTACACATTTTTGTTTTGTAATAACCACTGTTTCCTCCATCAAAAGAATAGGAATTTTCAGAAATAAAAGGATAGGAGCATTCAGCGGCACTATCTGAGCTTGTCAGTTCAGGTTTTATGTGCCAGTTCAAAGCATTGAGGTTGGCACCAGTTGAGAAGATGATGGTATTTCTTTCAGCTTGCTGGGAGTAGATGGGTAGAAACCCTTTTTTTTTTTTTTTTTTAGTAGGTTTGGAACTAAAAACTGAAAAGAGCCTTTTGTCTTTAGATGCAGATTCAGGAGCGTGATAAACTTTACTACTTGGTAGCCTGGGAACTTGATTTTCTGTGTTGCTTACAGAAGTGCAAGCTTCTCTCTCTCTCTTCCCCCCTGCCTCCCCCTCCACCCCACCCGAATTGCATCATGAGCCTTTGAGAAATAAATGAGAACTGCCCGGCATGTGTCACAAAATTTCTGTAGTTTCTAGACTTTTGTTCTTTTGCTCTTTAAAGGAGAATAATTTTACTGTTTTACTGGTAAGGGAAGGGGGAGGATTTTTGTAACCTTGCTGATGCCTTTTTAAAAAGACACTGTTCCTTGTCCTTTTCCCAAAGATACTTAGGCACCACTTTAATGCCATCACTAAATTGCAAGGGCATCATGAAGTCTAAGCTTTGACCTTAAAGGCTCTATTTCTTCTGGTTTAAAAAAATAATCCCAGAATCTGTCAAAAACCTGTAAGGCCCAAAAGAGTCAACTCATTGCAAGTTACTAATAAAAGATGCACCTACTAAGGGACGTGTTTAACCTCTTTATATATTTTGACTTATATGTTGTACTCTTGCCTAGCAACTTAGAAAAATGTGCAATATTTATTTCTGACTGTTCCACATGATGATATTCTTTTATATTGTTACAAGTTTTTAGAGTAGTGTCCCACTCAAACTTTTAAAAAAATTGTTCTGTGGATAAAATGGATAAGAAAGTCAGGAAGCTGTTGTCTTGGGTTTCGTTTTATAACCCAGAGCGTAGCAGGGTTTGAAGGTGTGGCAGTTCTTGTCTTTTCCATCCAGTAGAGCAGTTCAGTTCATTCGATGAGTTTGTAACACTGCGACGTAATCTGGTGAATACTGAGGTGAGCAGATTGCTAATCAATGGCATTGTAATGCTGGATATTCCCACTGTTTTGGCTGAGATCATAGGGCTTACTGCGTTCTTGCGGATAGCTGGACCAGCTCACCCCACGCTGGGACCATATGGTCAAACTGGCGGAAAGGGCATTAGCCAGCCATTGGGGCTGACTGAAGCCACGCGGGCAGTCTAGAGCAAGCGATAGAGACAGTCAGGAGATCAACAACAAACGGTTATGAAATGCCACCCAGCTACGTTCAAGGCCTGATAGACATAATGCAGCACTGCAGGTTTGCTGGAGGGAATTGCTCCTCTTCCCAACCCTGCAGTTTGCAGCTGCCCTGCGGTTCCTCCCTGCGCTGACCTTATTGCTGGGGGAGCAGTCGCTCGTGTGAGATGGTATCGGCGTGCTTAGGCAGGTCTGTGGCTACCATGGCACGCTTATGAGGACTGTTAGTGTTGAGGACTGGCAGTGTGGATGGGTATTTGGTCTTTGTTCATGTTTGTCAACAGTAACTGGAGCATTGGATAGAGAATTTATTTTAATCAGTTATTTTCTTATGCCCAGTTTCTCTAAGTATGAATATTTGCTGTTCAGATACCAACAGATTAAATTACTGTATTTAAAATTAAAGAAATTATTATGGAGATGCATTTTCCAGCTCTGGAAATGTCAGATTGGTGAGATTGGCAGAAAAGGTTGGAAACCCAAAATTACATACTTTTAGTTGTCATCGGACTGGGATGAGGGCACTGGGCAGCAGTTTGGTTCTGTACTGCAGTACTGGGGCAATAGCCATTTAGCCAATACTTGCCTTTTCTTGGAGTTACTTTTGAATGGAGATGCTTCTTCAATCTGTGAAGGAACCAGGAGTACAAAATACCTTGTGTTCCCTGTGGAGAAATTCAGAGGCATGATTGCTAGCGCTAGCTTTTCCAGTTTGGTTCTTTTTTTTTTTTTTTTTTTTTTGGTTAGTGTTACATAAGATACCAGAAAAATAGAATTTTGTTGTCATCTTAAATTCAAGGGGCGGAGTAGAGGGGGGGAGCAGGGGAAGAAACAACAAAGCTATTGATCTTTCTTTAGTAAATAGGAGACTGGTTACAGAATGTAAATATTTATCTTAGATGATGCTATGAGCAGTACATTTTTTTTCTCTCTCATAACAGATAAGGACAAAGCCAAGTTACTCATCAGGATGCACATAATTTCTAAGGTGCTTCTTGTCCTATGTTAAGTTGTTCATTTTGGGGATCAATGGCAGTATAACAGTTGTCTTATTTTTCCACAAACTATATGACATAATACTACAAAGCAGCTTGAGGGAGTCCTAGCACACAGAATTAAAGCATTCACTGGTCTGCTGAAGGTTGGACCAGTACCTTTCTGTGCTCTTGTATCCCTTTGGTATTTGTCAGGAGACAATGACTGGTCACCCCTAAAGTAATTGCATTTTACAATATTGATGCTGGATGAAGAGCTCAGCTAAAAAAGCATATATTACTCAAACAAGCATACTGTTTACCTAGGATGGATTATGATGAATTATATTTCAACATTTTAAATTAAGAAAAGGTTAAATACTCAGAGAATATTAATGGTAGCTTGGGGATGGGACCAGCTCCGTGGGAAAAATAGTTTATGAAAGAAATTAATTTCAAATATCTTCCTCAATGTTGTTTTTTTTTTTTTTTCTCTTCTGGTATGTTCTTTGTTTCTGAAGTACCCTCTGACATGTGGAGCCCTGAATAAGAGTGATGTTTTTGGGAGGATTATCTTGTCATGGGGATGGGCCAGGGGAGCACTGGGGGAGAATTCTCATGGATGTTTGTCCTCTTCTTACTCAGCATCTCCAGCTCATTTGAGCTGTTCCCTGGTGTGCCCCCAGGACCATATCATCTGCTGCCATGCAGGTGGTATGTGGAGCTACCTCATCACCTCCGTCCCTGTGGGGCCAGGTGGGCCCTGCTCACCGGTTCCGCCATTAGTCCAAGAAGCGTTCAAGAGCACTTCCTTGGCATAGGAGCCACTGTTCTCTTTATGTTTCTACAAAAGCTTTACTGAAAAAGCAAAATTCACACACCACTTAAAACTGCTGAAGTTGTTTCTTGTTACCAGCTGCCTTTGTGACTTTGGGGACATTGAATTGGATCATCTTACGTAAAGGGAACGCTGCGCACTGCTGCTGCAGCGATCCCAGCCTGGATCTCCCTGCAGCTGAGGGACAGCGCATGGGCATGGTCACGTCTATTTTTTTTAGTGGTTGTACATCTGTATGCAGTGCCTAAAATCTCTACAGATGACAGTTCTTTGTGTCCTCATCTCAGCAGACATGAATGGCAAAATACAACCAGATAACATAGGAAGCTTAGGTGATGGGAAGAGGTGGCTTTCCATAGCCTTGCGGGTCCACGCTGGCCTCTGGGGTGGACTTGTTCGGGGAGGGGTTGGTCAGGGAAGCTGCTTTGCTGCCACTGCAGGGATGAGTTTTAGTACTCAAGGCTAAGTGTATTTTTTTTGACCACAGATTTTTTTCCCACAAACTGATTTTTTTTTTTATTAGGGACATAAAAGTCTTGATCCTGCTTCAGCATACAGGTTGTAGAATGTGAAATAAAATTCAGGGGAGGGTGAGTGCTAGTTAGTATCTTAGCTTTGTGAAGATGTAGTTTTTGCATTTGAGGCTGGTGAGTGCCAGTGCAGGACTGCTGATGGCAGTGGAAAAACTATTCACTTAAGGGGCTTTGGATTACTCTTGAGTAGCTTATTGTACCCACACCTCCTGCGGAAGGCGACTTATCCTTCCTCTGTTGTTACTTCTTCATCCAAATGCATTACACCTGGTTGACCAACGTGCCTTGAGCTTTGTGGCAGCTCCCGTTTGGCCGGAGCCCTGCTGACCCCAGCTGTGTGTCTACAGCCACGTTTTATTAAAGCCGAATTGAAGCTGCCTCTTTGGCAGAAGGTTGTTCAGAGGTTAAGCATTTTTACCGTGTTATTAGTGATGATGGCGTAGGGATTGGCATAAAATTAAGACACGTCGTGTGTGCAGGTGCTGGTGTTGCCCCGGTAAGCACTGTGTGGTCTCCATCGCTTTCTGTCAGCGGTGGCTGAGGCACACGCAGGCATTGTGTCCCCTTCAGCAAAGCTACTCATGACATCTCCAAAGGGAACAGACGAGTGTTTCCTGTAAATACGCGTACTGGAAACATCTGCCCGGCACATTGAATTAAATGATTTTTCTTGATGTGCTGTCTGACCCCGTGTGCTGAGGAACTCCAGCGCTCTGTTTTCCTCATGACTTCCCCCATCTTCTCCTTACGCTGTCTTTTTTTCCGTAGCTGGAGCTGCGAGGACAGGCTGGACTTCGCTTCCCGCATCTGTCCTAGCAGCTGTACTGCTTCCTGCCATGAATCATCCCAAACACACTTTTTAAAAAAATTATTATTATTTTAGTTAAGGGTGAAGGCACATTTGTTTTCCTGAAGCCACGAACTAATCTGGGTGATCTGGCAGCCAAACCTTAACTGGAGGCTCTGGTGCAAAAGTTCCGAGGAAGGAAGTGCCGCCCCACCGGTGGTGGTCACGGGCGAGCCTGGAGCACAGCCCCTTTCCCTGTGGGCTTCGGTTGTGGTCAGAAGAACTGCAAGCTTCATCGCTTCTTGGAGAGTTGCAGCAAAACGTCTCCACTGTTTGCACGTCAGTCAATGTCAAACACGCCATGACCGCTGGTTTTCAGAAGTTCATCGTTACAGCTAACCAAGTGCTAATTGTCAGATGATGTCTGGAGCGGGGGGCATAATCTTTTGCCTGAGAAGTCTCGGCTATGTTTTAGATCCTCTCTAGGGCTGATGTTTGTGGGTTTGTTTTCCAGGGCTCATTGATTGCATATATTTAAATTCTAGCAGTCCAAAACAAGGCATTTTTTTTGTCGTGAGGAGCTGAGGATATATAGTTTCTGAAACTTGAGAGGTTATTGTATTTCACGCAGAGATGAAATCCAAAATCCACCCCCTCAATTTTGTCTTTAAAAAAACGTGCCCAAAAAACCCCACCCCAAAAGCACACCAACTACAAAGTTGTTAAGCATTTTTTTTTTTTCCCCTTGTTAATTTTTCTAGGGAAACGTCAGATTCACCACTTGGGAAACCAGCTTCAACTCAATCAGCATTGTCTGGATACCGCCTTTAATTTTTTCAAGATGGCTGTGAGCAAGCACCTGACCCGGGGCAGAAAGATGACCCACGTAATTGCTGCGTGTCTCTACCTGGTGTGTCGGACAGAAGGAACTCCTCGTATCCTTTCACATTAAAAAAAAAAAGAAAATAAATAAATAAAAGACATACTTTTAGCAAAGCAACTATCCCAGTTAGACCTTCTTTCAAAATTTGCAAAGGTAAGTGTTTAGGAGCTAACTTTGTCGCTGTTGGTTTTATATAATGATGTGAATGGGAGTTTTTCCTGTGGTTCAAGTGAAATTTTTCCCTTTCAAAATGTTAGTATTTACAAGGAGCTATAAATGTCACTCTGCCTCCCATCAATAACTAAATTTCTTCTTTCTCAACATTTTCTTTTAGTATAAGGTTGCACTTGTCCTATGCTTTGCTAGGGTTTACTTGCTTATGGTGTTTTTTGTTGTTTTGCTTTTCTTTTCTAAAACAAATGAAAATCAACCCCAACCATCCTGTAGTGTCAGCATTAAAGAACATATTAGAGTTCCAGTGGGTTTTCCATAAGATATTTGGACTTTCTTCTTTTAATGCTTTTGGGAATGACAGTGTCACTCCCTTTTTAGTTTTGGGGAAAAAAAGGCATTTGATAAAATTCTGAAATTTGCTCAAAGTTCATACAGGAAAGTGGTGGCTGGAGGTGGTACTGCACACAGACCAGAGTTGCAAGTGAGTGTTCCTTGCCTCCAGACCATCTCTATTTTTGGCTTGTAGAACTTCATTAAAATTCATGTAAGCTTTAAATACTGATGGCCACCCAAATGTATTTGGTTTCTGTATTTTTACTTATTTTATGTTGTGTTTCAGTTGCTGGAATTTGGAGTTTAGTATCAAACAGTTTCTTCTGTGTTACTTTAGTTCTTTTCTACTTTAAACCAGTATGTGCATATCATCAATGTTCTATTTGATTTGATGTTTTTTCTAGATTGCTGTTTTAATTCTGTATTTTAGCAGCTGAATAGCTGAGCTTTCCATTTAAGACTGAGATTTTTTTTTTAGTTTTGGAAAGTGCATTCAGTATTCTAAAATTAGTGTTTTCTGACAGTGTTGTGGTCATTGCATTTGCACATTTAAAAAAAAGTGGTTTTGCAGGAAAAATGGAATTAAAAGGAAGGCTTGTCTCTTACACTAGTCTCTTCTAATGTAAAATTTCTGTGAACTTTGAACAGTATAACTCTATCATTATTGTAAAGACAGTGTTGATTTAAAAGCATTGCCAGTATTTTTTATGTCCATGTCACATTTTTAAAGTAGCTTATTCACAGTCAGTATTTGATACTACTGAATGATAGCGTAGCCATAATACGCATTTTCCCCTCACTAGTAGTGATAAAAAAGCATTCAAAGCAGTATAAGCTGTAGTAGGCACATAGGTCCATAGTAATGTGACAGCCATCTGTGCACTGTGTGGCTAACTTCTAGCAAACAAACAAAAAAAAAATTCCTATGCTTGTTTGACATATCCTTCTTCAAAGTATTTTAATATTTATTTCAGTTATGTGTAAGATGTACTGGTCTGGTTGATGCTTCATAAACATCTAAATTCATTTTCCAACTTTTTTTATTAAATGGAGATAATACCCTATGTGATACTTTACGTAGAATACTAGGAGTAAAGTATGAATACGACTGCAAAGATGGGCTGTCTTTCTATATCTCCATCTTCATTTCCACAGTTACTGTGGCACCTGGGAATCCAGAAATGGTAGTGCATAACTGTATAGCTCAATTTTGTTAGTGTTGATTTTTTTTTTTTTTAATCCATTAGATAAGCTTAGTTTTGTATTTGATATTAAGAATTTGACTTTGGGAGGGTGAGTTCAGCTTCTTTCTGTGTTCTGCTGTTTGGTTTTTTGTTTTGTTCTGGCTTTTAGTATTTAAAGTCCAGTCTAGTTTGAAAAACAAACCCCAGATAAATTATGGATTCTCAACCTTGAAATATAGGTTCCTTTTCTGGTATCTTATCCTTTCATTAGAAACTTGAAAACCTGAGAGCCACAGGTGCATACTGCTGACCTTTGAAATTAAAATACGTTCAAACCTCCACAGAGTAATTATCATAACCATTATCAGCATGTCATATTTGTTTCCAGCCTAGATCTGTCAGTATAGAAATGTGCTACAGGAGGCAGGCGTGTTCCCAGGGCCTTTGGTCCAGAGGGAGGAAGAGCAGGTCTGGAGGATGGCTGTGTGACAAGATGCTTTAGCAAGAATGAAGATGCACATTCAGGGTAATAAGCTTGCAGTTGGTTTTGGTCTTCTGGAGAAGCCAGCAGAGGATGGCGTGCAATGAGGAGAAATACGCTGTATAGTATACTGTACAAAGGACATGCAGTGTTTGTAACGCTTCCAGATTTATATAGACTGCTAAGTAGATTTACTGAGTTTAAAGTTTTGTCATTTTGTTGGTTGTAGAACTCTTATGAAGAAATTTGGGAGAAATGTAGGAAAGGAAGTTAAAGACTGAAGATTTGTGAAGGTATTTTAAAGGAAAGAGATAACATGGAAGAAATAGTCAAGGGCAGCAGCATCCTCAGAGCTCAGAGACAGCACCTTGGTTTTGGGTTGGCCCAAATGAATTAGTAGAGTGACTTGGGAGTCACAGAGGCAAGAGATGTTATCTGGGAACAGATTAGTCTCTGAGGTAGAAGACATGTTTCTTAAAAAATATCGTGGTAGAAGGAGCAAAGTATGTATGTGGCCTGGGGAGGTACAGTGGGATGTAGTCAGGGGCTGAGGTGGCAAGAAATATTGTTTTCTCTCCAGTTGCAGAGCCAAAGGAGTGGGAAGCGTTTGGAGAGGGAAAACAGAATTTAATTGTGTTTGCATTGAGTTCAGTTTGAGGGAGTGGAATGTATTTATCTGACATGGATATCTGCTTGTTCTTCTTTTTTTCATAATGTACATGTCGCCAGCCAGCCTCTGTGAAAATGTGAGGAAAATTGTAGCCAAATCGAGTTTGAATTATGCCTGAATAAACCTCAGCCTGAAATAGGAAAATAAGTTCTCCTAAGTTCTTATACGTTGTTTAATTAATGCAAAAATGTGAAATATTCCAGTAACACAGTTTTTTTAATCTGAAAAAAAGAGTTCTGGAACTTAAAGAGAACGTAAAAGTTTATTTATCTAAAGTTCAGCTTTTATTTATAGTTCTTTAGACAGTTTAATGTGCTATTTGAGATCTGAATTGATTTTACATCAGTTTATGGTTTTTATTAGCTTATTTGACAGAAAACCCTACAATGCAGCAACTTTGTCATAGCTTTTCATTTGCCTTGCTTATATTACTTGTCAGCGTTAATGTTTTAAAGGGAAGATGGCTTACTAGCTATTAGCTGAATTTGGGAGGTGTTTCATCCTTTTGATGAGCTACCCATAAAAACTTTGATTTATTATTCTCTTTATAAAAGTGTCTGTATTGTCAGTGTCAGAAGTAAAGGTATAATGCAAAAAGTACATCTGAAGGCTATAGTGATTTCTAAATCCTCGGGTTTGATGGAACTGGTTGTCCCCCTCCCGGGGGCTGAGCGACGCTGAGCGTTTCCAGTGACATCTGACTTCAGCTGACACTGCCAGCGCTCCGGGCATTTCAGGCTCTGGCTCTTAATTTGTTTCTTGGAATAGTAACAGTCCTCAGTTGTTTCTCTTTAATGTTTTGAACAGCTTTTCCACCCCTACGTATGTTTGAATGGAAACAAAGGGCTCTTTAGCTGGTCCGGCCGTTCCCGAGAGAGAGAACTTGGGAAGAGCCGGGCAGAATGTCTGAGTGACTTATGGGCTCTGCTGTAACCCGGGGCTGCCATAGGGTCACTCGGGAACAATGAGAGCCTGGCCAGGATTTTCCAGGTGGGATATCAGTTTGTTTTAATCGAGGAACGTTTCATTCTGTTTGTAATCCTTTTTATTGTACACAACTGTTAGAAAAACTGTACCACTGTCCACTGTTTTGTTTGTCATATTTTCCAGTGCTACCACCTGGCATTTTTTACAGCAACACTTTACATGGCAAATGTCTTTTTGTGCCACACGCACACACCTTTTTTATTTTATTTCTTTATTCTTTTCCTTTGAAGCTCTCTGGAAAATGCACCCTGCGTTGTAAATGAAATCCTGCCTTGTTAGAGCATAGTAAATAAAACTACTTTTCCACATGAGAAGAGTCCTTGCAAAGTTCTCTCACCAGCTATCTTGTGTAAATATCCCTCTGTTTGCCTCTGGAGGTAAATTCAGGGCAGGTTTTTCCCTCTCCAGTAAAGCTGATCAGTCTCGATGCTGGGGGAAGGGGGAGCTCCCCGAGCCCTTCCCGCTGCCCGGGGCTGGGGCAGTCTCCAGAGGTTGAGGTTACCCAAATGATTCGGGTGGTCTTCATCAGCTTTTTGTGTAGAGGAAAGAGGTGGGGTCCTCCTGGGGTCAGTCCAAGGCAGCCAAGTGAGGCCTCTCTTCTGAATTGTTTGCAGAAGAACCTTTCCGCTAAACGTCTAAGAAAAATAACCTCTTAGGAGCGTTGGGAACAGAAGGCTGCCAGGAGAGAGTTTGGTGCCTTGGTGTCTTTTATGTGTAAACTTGTGCTGGGTGGGAAAGTGTAAGGCTCTTTTCCTCCCTGCTTCCTCTGCCCTTTTGTTTGAGGGAAGATCACGAAGGCGTTGCAGGATCCCAGCAGGCAAGAAAGATTTGGAAAAAAAAAATGGGCATCTCCTGGCTGAATGGGGCAGTACTTTGTTATTTCCTATTTGTCTGCAGTGCTTACACTTTATTGCCAAGCTCTTTGAATGCCTCCTGGTATAATGTGTTTATTTTCATGTCACAGTAAGGGAAGTTGAGAGTATTTATCTTCATTTCCAGGTGCAGAACTCAGGCTAAGTGACACACTGAAAGTTACCCAGAAAATCTGTGATGGAATAAGGAACTGGTCTCTTTAATCTTAGATTAGGCACCAGCCACTGAGCCTTTCTGCCTTTTTGGTCTTTGCAAGAGTTCAGCTAATTTCCTTTCGAGCATTAGCAGGCTCTGTCAGCTTCCATACTGTCTTGGGAAGCTTTGTATAGCCTTGCCATGAGAACCTTTGATGGATACATTCTTTGTTTCTCTACTAACACTTCAAGGTCTGTCTTTGCTAGGAAAAGGGCAAGACTTCCTTTTTTTATTATAAATGAAAAATTAGATCTCCAGCAATCTTTTGACCTCTACTAAAACTTCCTGGAGCCAGCAGGCCCTAGTGTTCCCAATTAAAAAGTTAACTTTTGAAATTAGGCTTTAATCAACAAAATTTTAGAGGTCTAGTTAAGGAAGTTAATAAAAACAGTTTCTTTTTCTCTTTGGTTAAGGACTTTTTAGTAACTTTTCCTTTGGATTAAATACAGTTGCATTCAAAATGTGTTTTGTTCAAATGCTGAGGGTGACAAGGACATAAGAGATTAAAAATGTATTTTAAATTGCACAGTTAAAAATACATATAATATTTACAAAAGCAGATTGCTTTGTTTCATTTCACTAGATTTTTTTTGTGTGTGTGGTAAAGGATGCCAAGATCTTACTTCATAGGAAGTTGAATAGATAATTTTCAGTTGGAAGAGCCCTACAATGATCATCTAGTCCAACCGCCTGACCACTTCAGGGCTGACCAGAAGTTAAAGCGTGTTATTAAGGGCATTGTCCAAAAGCCTCTTAAACACTGACAGTCATGGGGCATCGACCACCTCTCCAGGAAGCCTGTTGCAGTGTTTGACCACACTCTCATTAAAGAAATGCTTCCTAATGAAGCATTTGCTTGGACTTGCAGTCTTGGAAAAGCCTTGTCCATTTCAAAATGAAGTTTTAAAAATAGTATGCTTTTGAGTGGATGGATTTTATCTGTGAGAGTTTCAATCTATTAATGAAAAATTGCCACCTTAATAAATTAGGGTGCGGCTAATGTTACCCCATGTTATTTGCATCTGTTTCCAAATAGTTCGTGTGTTTGGTAATGCTTGGCTTATGTGGTCATTCCTATTTAGTACCACAGGAGAAAATGCTGGAGATATAGGGAAGAGGGCATCCAGGGACAGCAATAGAAATTTAATTTCTGCACCTTAATTTCTCCTCATCACACTCTGCTCCAGACAGGGTTGGGACTGCTGGATTTCAGCACTGGCTCATGACCTGAAGCCGGCGCATCCAGTCTCCTTTTCCATGGAGTGAAGGGGAATCATACGATTTTTCACTCGCAGGACTGCCTTACACTTTTTTGCCGTATAAAGAGATACGTATAAAGCAAGCATGCTGCTGAGAGAATGAGGTGTTTCATGTTTCCCGTTGGTGGGAAAGTAAAGTTTTCCTCTCCATGTGCTTGCTGATGCTGTATGCTCCGTTGTGTGGCTCCATTCTCTTCCTCCCTGCATCCCCTTACTGCCCGTGCTGCTGCCCTGTGCTCGTGGCTGGGTGGCAGTGGGGCAGCGAGGCAGGAGGCATGGGGACCTGGTCACTCTGGGGTATCTTGCCTGACCTCTAGCCGTATTGTAGAAGAGCCTGAGTTTCCCTAAGGTCCTGTGTCCTATCTGTCAGTCCCCTATGGATGTCTGTGTAGTATCTGAAATGATGCTGGGTACTTGAGTTGTTCCACTTGTATCCGGTGATTTGCAGTGTCTTTTAAAGAGAATTCCTTCTTGAGAAGAAAATAACCTGAAGCCTTTCAAACTGGTTGTATGGCCCTGTACCTGGGGGACAGGGTTGGGGAGATGGTTAGTGGCCCTCAGGTTTTCTCTTGTCCTTTGGGGAGGAAAGCCACGAACCTTGCTTGTGCATGACTCAGATGTGGCGGGAGAACAGTGAGTGTGATTGCTGACTTGCATAATCCTGCAGGCTGCCCTGAAAGTCGTCGGAGCTTTCCACAAGGAGATCATAATTTTAATATGGAGATTCTGAACTTGGGTGATTTTCTTTGTTCCTTTGAGATTTTGAAAATATAGAAGGGGAGGGGAACTTTACATTATGGTGTGTGTCAACTCAACATCTTACTGTTTAAATCCTTGTGCTAAATGCCCATTATGGATGCTGCATTGATGGAGGGGAAAAGCCGCTGTAAGTGCAGTAGTGATAATTGACCCACTTAAGAGAGCTGCTCTAATTTTGCATGTTACAGCATCCTGGAAATTCAGATAAGAATGTTGATCTCTCCAGCTAATAGGATTTCTAAATATATCATCCAAAAGAAGCAGGAGGACTGTAATTTTGCGCGTGTGTGCATTCAGGCTAATGTTTTGTTTAAGAATTGCTGAAATTCTCAAAATCTGCTTTTCTGTTGGCTTGTTACTAACTCAGGATAAAACAGTATTTGACCTCTAGTGCTGGCAAAGGGAGACCTGATCCTGCCCCTTTGAATTTGCTGATTCTCACCAGCTTTTGTGTAGAGGAGTGACCAACTTTTTTCCTCTCAGGATGTTGGTACCCAGCAGGTGGCTCAATTGTCAACTTTTCCATAATGCAGCATTAAACAAAGTATACGCAGAGATAGAGAGGGGGACAGGGTCACAAGATGGCCTGTCAAGATTACAGGTTTCAGCTGGGTTTGATAGCTTTTCTCTTTGTTTTCCTCATTTAAGGGAAATTTCAAACAGAAAAGGTCAGAATAATTCTCTTCTGAAATTTAGCTGCAGAGATACTTTCTTGCTTTACAGAGCAGAGTATTTCAAGTCTCTCTAGGCAGTTCTTTCTCAAAGCCCATCAAGGAGTACGACTGCTGAAAACCATGGGGTTTGTACTCAATAGAGCTGTTGCACCTAGATGGTTTTAATTTTTGAGATCTTTTGCCCTTCCCCATCATACCTTTCTGTGTTGGGACAAAACCAGGCATCACGGTCTGTCTTTGAAAGGGAGGGACAGGCTTTACTCTGTTGGCTTCTGGATTAGGTCCTCTGAAGCCCTTGTCACTGTGGGTGGGAATGCCATTACGGGCAGGTAGAAGAAGTGTTTATTGTTTGGCAGTCCTGTGTTTTGTCACCGTGTAACACAGAAATATTTAGAGCAGAAGCATTTGAGCCAGATTTTTAATGCATGTAATAGTGGTCTGTTATTACATGCCTAAAAATAATAATTATTAAAATTTGTTGCGTGGTCTGTCCTTGTAGTAATTAGGTTCCAGTTTGGGGTTTCTGAAGCGATGAGACATTCTTGTGGTAAAGGTGAAACAAGGAAAGAAACAGAAGCAGGGAACAGGAAAGCTGCGAAGGCATCAGTCATATGCCAGGGTAAAAATCCGAGAGGCAGCCCTCACTTACCAGGAGCACTGAGACAGGGTGATGCTTTGAGACGTGGTGGCAGAGACATGGGAACTAATGAGGGGAACGAAGGCAGGACGAGTTGTGGGTGATGGATGAGGGGAGGGAAATGCGATGGCAGAGAGGCCTCCTTCCAGTGAAATAAATACAAAGGAGGGACGATAAGGAAGGGGATCACACCTCTGATGTCTTTGACCTTCAGCGATCCTTGCATGCTTGTGAAAATAAATATTTAACAATCCTCTTAAAGCTTGTTTAAAAGAGGAAATGATTAGGTTGTCTCTCTGCTTAATTCAGAAGTTTATCTCTGCATCTGAATTTTGGTGCTTATGTCAGCAAAACCAGCATTATAGCTGGGCGGTGTTTTAACCTGATGGGAGCTAGGATGTTGCAAACAGCAGCTAAATAAAAAACCGTGTGGTACAGCCGGTCATTGTATAGCACATTCTTGCTTTTGTCAGAGGATATGCTGGATGTGGTGTGGGATGTGGAGGAGACGCTTCCCCTTCCTTCCCTGCACGCCCACCCCCCCTTAAGAACAGAAAAAAAAAAGAAGAAAAAAAATAAATTACCTGATGCTTTTCAATAAATCCTGGTAGCAAACGTGATCAATTATGGTCGATGTTTTTGATCCGGTCACTGAAAATTATTCCTGGTTGTAGCCATCATTAATGTTTTCTGCATTTTAATACTTTAGAAGTCAATTAGAAAATTAAATGCTCTCCTTCATTAAAATAATTTTGAAGATTGTGTATTTGCATTTTAATGCAGTAAGAATGAAGCCTTAGAAGACAAATTCATATTATTAAATAGTTTAATTAAGATCCATAATGCAAAATAGGGTGAAAAAAAGCCAGTGCGTTGAGACCTATAAGCACTTCTGTGCTTGCTATCTGCAAATATTATTTTAGCTTGCAGTCTTCTAAAACGGTGTTCGCTTTCATCATATTCTTAAGTCTTATGCAGCTTTTTTTGTCTTGCACTGTTTGATGTTATAAGAACAAAGTTAAGGTGTATCAGAGAAACAATATTACCTTTCAGATTTGTTTCGGAAAACCAGGATTCATTCTCATACCTTGGCCTGTCCTCATATCTTGAAAAGTGGTCTCGATAATGATTTCTTACACTCTAATAAAGTATAAGCTTTTCAAAAATTGGTGAAAGTACTTCTCCAGAGCTGTCTTATTTCTCCAGATGTTTGTCACTAGGATTTTGTTTGCATGATGTAGTCTTCATACACAAACTTCATACTGGAAATGATTCTCAGTGAAGGATTTTTAGCATTTGTAATCTCATGCCAAATAAAATTGTGAGCTGAGCCTTTTCTAACCTTTTCACTCTTAGCGTGCCTTTATGGCAAATCCATGTCCTTCCTTGAAGGCAAAAGAAAATGTCTTTTAAGTTTAACTGCCAGACTGGCTCAGTCTTGTTGTAAGTACGAATGATGTAATACCCAATCAGATGGTGGTATGTCTGCTATTTTCCCCTCTTTGAGAGAGAGAATAATCTTTCCATCTTATCCCATTTCAGCAGTTTGGGAAAATAGCAGCCTTAAATGAGACCCAAACCAACCAAAATCTTGATTTCTTCCAGAGCTCTGCTTTTGAAGCCAAATGTTCCCTATGCCTTCTTTATTTTGACTCACTAATTGGAAATAAGATGTTGAAGATAATGTGTGCTTTGAAGCTTGTGTATTGTGTATTTTATTTAGATTTAATCCTTTAAACATTTGACAATAAAACATAAATTGCGGAGCTCTCATCTTTAGATCAGCTGTAAGTGAATCATTTAGGTTTTCAACATCCTTCCAGTTTGGGAGAAACACAGTAGTGTCAGTGATGTTTTGACTGCATGTGTTGGTAAAGCACTATGAGATTTGCTAATCAGTATTTTTAAATTAAGATGTATAACTGTTTCTTCAGTGAAGGAGCAGCTTGTCTGCCAAAAATGAAGTCTTAGCTTATGCCTCGACAGGGAGTAGAAACCAGAGTGCTCTTCAGATTCCTTTTGTATTGGTAAGCAGGGAGGAATGTTGCACAATATATTTCCTGTTATCATATATGAACTATTCGTGATGGAAAGCAAATTTTAAAGAGGGGAAATATATAGACTGAAAAAAAATCCTTTTAGCATGATGAAAAATTGAATCTAACACATAGTATGCTATAATCTTTTTAATATGAAGAGAAAATTGTGCAGTAAAAATACATATTCAGCGACATGACATGTACTAACTGAAATGTGAAAGTCTTTATTACATAAACCCCAGAACACCAAACATTGACTCTTACTGTCAGAATTTCTCACCTTATCTGTTTTACAGTATTTTTCCTTCTACAATTGATCCTTTTAACCTTTTATTGTGCTTGCAGAGAGCCTTTTGGCCTTGCAGTTTCCAAGGGGAAACAAGGTTGTTATTGTCATTTCAGGTGCTGTAATGTATGGCATAATTCTGGGACAAACGAAGAGCTGGTGTTTCAAGTTGCACTGCAGAAAATTTGAGAGGTTGCCTGAACTTGCTAGTTTCTGAGAAAGCACCACAGTGTCCTTGCTTCGCAAGGATTTTGTCCCCTTCTAGCTAACTTGCTTTAAAAATAAACTTTTTTTTCCCCCCCCTAATGAAGCCGTGGCTTCAGACTAATAAAGTTCTGCCTAGTCAGCTCCAAAGGTTGTGAGATTAGAGGTGCTTTTCTGTGACTTTTCCTATTGGGCAAAAGAGCTGAGCTGTCTGAATTGAGAATATTTCTTTTGAAATTTGCCATTGAAATCACTAGTGGACCATCCTTGGATCTCCAGGGAAATGAGGAAAGAAATTTAAAATAATTTCAAGTCATTACTGAAGAACTCTTCTTTTAAAGAAACATCTGGAGGTTTCAGCTGCTGCATCTCAGTTGGTGCCTGAAATCAGAGAATGCTCTGTTCCGTACTTTTATGGAGTTGAAAGTTTGGTTTTCCCACATGAGTGCTCTTAAATTCTGCAGAATCTAAGTTGAATTTTCTTTTCTATACGAAAATTTCGGGTCCTTAAAGGATTGGTCTTCTAGAGAATGCAACAGATGGACTGCATCTGTGCTGCTGTCTCCGAGGGACTCCCAGATCACTGCATTCTTGTCACATCTGGAGGATCCAGTTCATTGCCAATAATTATTTCCAGCACATATTCAGATTATAGTTTTTCAGTCGGGAAATATTTTTGTCAATGTAATATTTATTATCTTCCACCTAGGCTTTAAGCTCTTACCGTGGCAGAGGAAAGCAGCTCAAGTATTGGTTGCTGCTGAACTCATTCTTCAGTCTTTGAACTGGTGGCTTCAGTATCTCAGCTGTTTCTCGTAGTCATTCAGTGATGAAACAAGAGAATGCTGCAGTCCTTGGTTTTTGCTGATAATGTTGGCAGCCCTCCCAGCAGAGCTGTAAACTGGTTACTTTCCTCCTGTTGCAACTGGAGAAGTTGGGAGCACAATCAGGAGCCAAGAACGTTGGCTGAGAGGTAGTATCCAGAACATAAGGACAGCATCAAAAAAAGAAGTTGCAAAAAAAAGTAGCTTGACGGAAGTGTTTCATCACAACAGTCCTTCCTACTGACAGGCTCTAGGACAGGAGGAAAGAGAATACAGAGCATTTTCCACCGGCTCTCCAGCAGTCAGAGAAGGTAGGGAAGTGTTTGCATAGACAATAAGGTCTGAAGGTGACAGGCTCTAGGACAGGAGGAAAGAGAATACAGAGCATTTTCCACCGGCTCTCCAGCAGTCAGAGAAGGTGTGGTACATATAGGGAAATGTTTGCATAGACAATATATCTGAAGGTGATGAAATACAGGGAAGGCAATCCAGCAGGCCTGTGTCCTGTCTAGAATTGTACAATACTTTAGGTTGGAAGGGGCCTCTGGAAGTCATCTCTTCAATTCCCCACTCACGGTCTCAGTAGATTGCTGAAGCCCTGCTCTGGTTGAGTGTTGGTTTTCTCTAGCAGTGGACAAGTCCTACTCTCTCTGGGCATCCTATTGCAGTGTTTTACTACCTTCATGGCAAAGATATTTTTTTTTTCCTAATACCTAATCATATTTTCTCTTTCTGCAAATTGCATCTGTTGTCTTTTGTTCTGTCTGTGTGTGTTTGAGAAGAATTTGGCTCCATATTCTGTACACCCCTCTCACTAGGTAGTTAAGACAGCATTACCTCTCCTCTAAAGCCTTCTCTTCTCCAGGCTGAACAAGCCCATCTCTCTCAGCTTTTTCTCATGTATCCCATGCTCCAGCCCCTCAGCCATCTCAGTGTTCCTCCACTCCAGTCACTCCAGAGCACTGAAGTTGTACTTAAGAACTTAGACCTGATCCCAGCTCTCCAGATGCAGCCTCGTAGGTACTGAATAGAGGGGAGTAACCACCTCTCTGACTGCTGGCTGCACTTTTGCAAATACAACTCAGTACATGTTTGGCCTTTGTTGATGCAAGAGCATGCTGCTGACTCCTGCCCAGCTTGTCCGTGGGGATGCCCAGCTCCTTTTGTGCAAGCTGTTCCTTAGCTGGTCAGTCCCAGCCTGTCCTGTAGCAAGGGGTTAGTCTGTCTCAGGCGCGAGACTTTTCAAGAAGTTCAAAGACAGATGCAGCTCCTGTCAGCCCGGTTCTCCAGCTTGCTAAGATCCCTCTGAACGGCAGCCCTACCTTCTGATTTACTGGCCGCTCCCCCAGCTTGGTGCCATCTGCATACTGGCTTGGGGTGCCTTCTGCCTTGCTGCCTCATTGCCAGTCGAGACAGCGTTGTCCCCGAGGGATCCGGGTAGTACCTGTCTGCGAGTTGGACTTTGCACTATTAATCACAGCCCTTCAGACTTGGCACTCCAGCCAATTTTATGCTTACCTTCTAGGCCAGCTAGCCAAGCCATGATGTCTCAACAATTTGGCTTTAAGAACACTGTGGCAGACCATGTCTTCAGCTTTGCTGAAGTCAAGGTGAGAAGCATCCACCGCAGTGCCAGTTTCCCCTGAGCATGTGTCGGTTAGGGTGCCACGTAAAACAGATGGGTAGGTGACACATAGCTCAGGGGTGCAGCTGAACTGTCTTTCCACTGGGCAGTTTCAGTGTTTGGCTAGTGCTCTGTATGGAGAATTTCTCTTTGCACAGAGTCCAGAGCAATCAGGTTTCTGATGGGTGACACGACAGATGCTCATGGATTTTATTATTACTGTTATTAATGATGATAATAATAATTATTGGTATTATTATTAGGGCTGGTGACTAAAGGCTCTTCCCGACTTGCAGAAAACCTCTATTTTCTTCTATAAGGGTAGTTAAAAGCCAAGAAGGTAGTCAGGGCTGAACCCTGCCTGTTCTCCTTTTGAAGCTGTTGTTGCTGTGCAATCTGAAACGCAAGAGTTATGGGGCCAGAAGAGCAAACAAGTGGAAGCTTTTGTAGGTGAATGGCCAGGCTTAGAGAAGGTGCATACCTAGTTCAGCTTCTTTATCCCAGGTTATTTCTGTGTGTTTCTTTGTTTTTTTACTGATTTATTTATTAAATATGAATATAATGATCTAACATGTAAACAGTTCTGGCAGCAGGACTGTAACACCAGTTTGCTCCTTCCTAGGGGAGGGTCCTGGTGCTGGTGGTGTAGAATTTATAGTATTTTATAGAGAAGGTCAGTATTACAATCCCCATCTTCTGGTTGGAGAAACTGAGGCACAGAAGGGAACAAAAATGACTTGCTCATCAGGGCAATAACACGATGTAGATGTATTTGTGTCCCATGTGCATCTATACCTCATACAGCACTATGCTGCCTCCCACCATGCAGGAGTCCTGGTCTGCATATTTCTCTCCTATTCGATTTTGCTAAGACTGTGGAATATACTTTTCCAAGTATATTGGCTTGAACTCTTGGAATTTTTTTAGCTAAAATGGTGAGGAGGAGCAGGTTCTGCAGGCTGACTAGCTCTGGTGTCGCACTGAGGTGGTTATCAAAATCCTAGCCTGAATTTGTCTCAGCAGTGAGGGGAAAAAAAAAGTTATCATTTTTCTTGAAAGCTTTGCAAACATGACACAATCAGCGAGCAGCTGTAAACAGGAGACCCACAATAGCATTCTCAGTTGTTGTTCGGAGCAGAGCTGTATTTCAGGAGCTTGCCGTCAGCGTGCTGTAGGATGTTATTTGAAATTACACCGCGTGGTTACAATGAAACGACTGCAAGACTGTGTGAAAGGAGTCTTAAGAAGATTTTTCCCAGCATATCACTGGCAGTTTTTATTTTCCCAGAGGCAGATGATATGTACATCATTACTGATTTTTTTTTCTTTCATGAAGAATTCCAGCAGCTGAGATAAGTTTACAGCTTCTTAAAAACTGATAATGAAAGAGCAGTCTCTGTGCTGTAAGAGAGAGGCGAGATAAGTGCTTGCCATTGCTGCAGCATTCAAAAGAAGATAATACAAGGATAAAAGTTTAAAATGACACTTCAGGAAAATATTCCCCATTTTCCATCTTGATTAAAACCATTTAATGCAGGTTGTTAACTTTTAAGAACGTGAGAAATGCCATTTGCAAGTAAATTAACTTCAGCGTGTTCACAAACTGATGCTGTGCAACGTTGTCTTGCGATGCTTTGTGAGTTCCTACTTAAGCGAAGTAAATATTGACAGTAATGCCAGCAGAACTGCAATATCCCTGACAAGTAGAGAACTGCGGCAGATTGCTTACTGAAGACCTGAGTTTTCAGTAGGATGTAGGTATGTGTATTCTGGCTCCTTCCTACCCTCCTCTCCCCTCACACTCCTCCCTTCTATAAAGGGTTTTCCTTTAGCTCCTTAAGGATCCCTTCATAAAGATGAATAACCAATAAATAAGGAGTTGATAATTGCTTTGTCTTTTTTAACACTGAAGATTGATATGGGCATTTGCAAAGTGATTTGAGAGCAAATTGGTGCCAAATCAAATTAAATATTAAACTGAATAAAGGATTTTAAAATTATTTTAAAAGTTATTATTCTTAGCTATGTGGTTTGGATGATAGAAACATGGAAATTAGGACTGGCGTACTTGAAAGGAGGGACTGAATCTGCGATATGCATTGCATCTCTTTTTATTATAAGGAGCTCAGTATGTCACTTAGCTCTTAAGCC
Organism: Pterocles gutturalis; assembly: GCF_000699245.1. Taxonomy (NCBI): domain Eukaryota; kingdom Metazoa; phylum Chordata; class Aves; order Pterocliformes; family Pteroclidae; genus Pterocles; species Pterocles gutturalis. The sequence goes on along the minus strand of NW_010131378.1, from coordinate 2,829 downwards.
CTTTTTGCATTTTTTGGACAGGGGAACAAATTTCTATGTTGATTTGAACATCATAAACTCACCAGTTAGATCAGAATGTTGCATTAAGAGAGGATGTAGCTTGCTTGGGTCTTTCAAAGGCAGGGAGATGGTCTGAAAAAGAATTGTTGACCATAAAGTTAGTTACCTACTGGGATATTATAGCTGGAATATGTTTGAACGCTTGCTGCTCTGGCCCTTTGGAGAGACTTGGGGAACCCCAGAGTCAAAATGTGTGTTATAATAGTGAGATAACCAGAAGATTTCAGAGCATTTTACCAAGGAAGGGGAAACTGTTGTCTTCATTAAAAAAAAAAGAAACATGATACAGAAGGATGAAATGTTTTTTGTGGGGCAGTGGCAAAAATGGAAACAGAAATCCAATGTCCTGAGGCACAGCTTAGAGTCCTCTGAGCCTTTCAATTTATTGAGAAAAACTGATTCCAAAAGGAAAGCATTTATTTCCCACCCTTTCATGTAGATAAAGTACAAAGTGTATCAAATGCCTGTGGCTGTATTTTCCCTGCTTAAATAGATTATTTCAAAGATTTATTCTCGTAATTGAGCTCTCTGAAAAGTTATCTACCTTAAAATCTCAGATATATTGTCTTTCTTCCATGCCATGTAGACTCCTCCCTACACTAGCTGTATTATACTTGTTCAAGGACCAAATTTAATCTTTTTCTAGGGACTACTTTTCAAGAGATAGATTTGTTTTAAATTTTAAATCCAGTATATTATGTCCTTGAAGGGGAATGTGTCAAGTTGAGAATTGTATACATTTCCAAGTATGATGCATCACTTGTCTCTATCCCTGAAAGGGATTTAAAATTGGTATCTGATAGTTTTAAAGTTAGAAAAACTATTGCCATTCTTTTTTTTTTTTTCCCCGGCTCTCAGGAAGTGAAGGTATCTTCTCGCCCTGCTGGTGACAGCTTAAGGTAATCTCTCCTTTGTGTGTTGCTGTGAAGTAGAAGTGAAGACATGGTTGTATATTGCATCTTGTCCACAGGTTGGTAAATTCAGATGTGCTAACTCAGTTGCTTCTGTTACCGTATCCCAAGATACCTGGATAACTCTCCAAGGAGGTAATGTTGAGTTTTCTACTCCCATACTGCTAAATAAACCTCCCTTGAACACTCTTACAGTGGTACTCTAAAGCACAGCCTGTGCAAGATGCATTATTCTACATTTGGTAAAATGCTTTTAGTAACTCATTTGGGATAAAACCATAAGGCAAGCCCAGTTTAGAAAATGTAACTCTAATACAAATCAAATTCAGTATACCTCTGTGCTGTTATGACTTATGTAGGTTTCTGCTATAGTGAACATGTAGAAATCTTTTTTATATTTAGTGTAGCCATTTCTTAAAGTGAAAGCATGGGTTCCGGATTTTTCAACCAGAGTGCTGTAGGTGTGAGGAAGGGTGAGAAGGCAGAGAGCTCTCCTGCCTGCAAAGGAATAGACCATTAAGGGGAAAGGTGTTCCTGTTCTGCCCACTTTCTGAATACAGGGGCTGCCTTTGGTCCGTGGTGGTAAGAATCCAGTTCAAGTAACGAGAGGTTCCTACAGGTATGTGCCTACGGGCATCTGATGCAGACGGTTTATTCTGTCACTGTATTACATGACATAGGCTGATAGGATTCTCTTAAAGGCCTTTGAGAATGGGAAAATTAACACATCCGATTGCTGGATTTCCCACCAAAGGCCACGAAGGAGTCAGCAGCCTCAGAATGGCAGGGATGCAATTCGTTTTTTTGACGCTATACTGTTTCTTAAAGGCTCTAGTGTCAGAAATTTTCTGCTGAATGAGTGGCACTGTTTTACACGTAAGGTATTAGATAATGCCTATGCACGGATAAATCAGGTTCACTGATAGCGTCAGGAAAGCGGCGTCAGAGTTTCTGTGCAAACTCTGCCATGTCCCAGTGCTGGGTACAGCAGCTGCCGCGCTCCCAGCCCAGCAAAGGCTGTTGAGATAATTCTCCGAGGAGCACTTAATACCATTGCATTAGGCTCAGTATGGGTATGAAAGGAAAGATGTAACGCTTGGCTTCTAGCATGGAAAATGTAAAACATTCTGTATCTACAAGAATTTTGTTTTGTTCTGGTTTAATTGAGCACTGCAGTGCTACTTTTTGAAAAGTAGAGCTGGGTGGTTACTGTGGGTAAACCAGAGCAGTACTACGATGAACTTTCCTTTCATACAGGAACCGTGTATGTACTTAAAACAAGGAAGGTGTTATCAGTTTTATAAGATTTTGGTGTACTATAAAGCAGTTATTCTGCAGGCTTTTGCTCCTTGTTTGTTTTAAGGTTTCTGTTTCAGATAAGGTCGGTCTTTGTGTTTTGGAGCGGGCTGGGGAGAGCTCTGCAAACAGTGTTACTTTAAAGAGAAATTTGAGAAGGTGGGATGGGTGATGGAGAGATTGTCTCAGGCTCTAGTTTTGATGAATGCTTTAAGCCAGCGTGAGCTGGCGCGGCTTCAGAAAGAAGTCATCGTGCTTTGCCCTTGCCTGCTCAGTCCTCCCCCAGTCCGTCCCCTGCCTGCTATCAGCCCAGGTGTTCCTGCAGTGACATCTCAACTGGGGAGTTAATCCAGCTGAAAACAGGGGGGAGGAAAAACAAAACAAAAAACCCAACCCATTCATTTCTGACAGTTCCCGAGGCTAGTTTGCTATATAGCTACACAAATAGCAGCCCAGGGAAGGGGGTGGTAATGGGCCAGAATCAAACCATTTTGTGACAGGCTGGCTGAGATGATTTTGTTTATTCATGTTAACGTGCCAGGCAAACCATAGCTCTAATTTA
>NW_010131377.1:0-19994 GCF_000699245.1 Pterocles gutturalis | reverse complement strand
GATATACCTCCTGTAAACTAAATATTTTTTTTTTTTTTCCAAAAAAACTGATCCCTGTCTCGTTTTATGCATGAGTGCATATGTAATACTTCTCTGCTTCTCTGCTGTAAAATTTTTTCAGTTGGGTCTCCTATCCCAAAGCTATGATTCATTTATATGAACCCGATTTATGTTTGAAACAGCAGTTAAATTACGTGTCTGGTTGGTATAGGTATGTGTTTTGGCTCAGGGCAGAGAAACCTTTTACCATTTTGAACCAAGTTGGTTCAGAACGTTGACCCTGTGCAACAGCAATTTCTTCACTTTTGCAAAAGACCTATTATGATTATGCCTCCCTGCAAGTCCTTCACATCTTCTCTTTTTCAAGTCCATAAAAAAATTATTTCTTTAGTTCATATTTCTTCAACTTTTTTGATGGTTTAAAGTATTTTAACACAACATTATTTCTTTAAACAATGTGATCTAGACTGAAGATATTTGTCCAAACAGGAACTGTAGCCCTATAACTACAAGGACAACCAGTTAAAATCCAGGATATATTAAATAATTATGAAAATTATCACAGTTCTTAAAGATGCAAGGTAAATTATGTGATAAAAACAGAGCAAGGGGTAGATAATGAATTTGTGCTTTATTTCAGAGAAGTGTGGAAATGAAAATAAGGAGCACTGGCTTGCTCTGCAGATCATCAGCAGTTACTTTGCTTCCTGACTATGTCTCCTCTCCAAGGACTGCAACTGGGGTTACACCTTCTGGTTGACCTGAGGGTTTCATTCTGAGGAAACTGAGTATAAAATTGAAGCAAACAAATAAAGAAAAAATGCCCCTCTGTGTCTGTGTGCCAGGTGTCAGTTCTCTCATTTCTTTCTTTTCTGTTTACTTCATTAATGTTAATCTAGCCCTTTAAGGAGACTGCCACATTTTATAAAATTTGGGGGAATTTAGCTTACAGGAAAAGGATCCTTCTCCTGCAGGCCTTTTTAAATGCCAGACTTAAAGGAGTTCCCTAGTGCCATAGTGGCTGCTGCTGTCTGACTCCAAACATCCCACCTGACTGCTCAGTGCACTTACAAGATCCACAGCAACACAAGCTGACATCTATTAAAAATAAAACTTTCTCTAAACCTTTGGGGTTTATATTTTTTTTCTTTTTTTTTTTTTTTCCTCATTCACATTGGGCTTTCAGATGAGTATGCTTGTTTATAAAAAATCTAAAGGAACCAATGCAGGGGAAAGTAATAACCAATCTAAAATTATTTTCTATAAAGTTTCAGTGCTCAGTGGAATTCATGAACATTTTATCTATAGCAAGGTTTGACACTCATATCAATGCAAATCAGAAAAGACAAAAAGACATCTTAAATCTCCCTCTTGTGGTTTTAAACCCAGTAGCGGCAAACCCTACACAGCCAATTGCTCACTTTGCCCCCCGTCCCAGGGATGGAGAAGACTCCTAAAGGGGTAAAGGGAAAAGAGACTCATGGGTTGAAATGAGAACAATTTAATAACTGAACTACAATAAAATGGATAATAGCAGTGGTGATAATAATAATAATAATAACAATATTTACAAATATACAAAAATATGAATGAGTGACACACAGTGATATTGCTCACCACCTGCTGACCAAGGCTCAGCCTGTTCCCGGCTAATGATTCCAGAGCAGGGAGAGTCCCAAAACCGCAATCCTGGATAAGAGGTGAGAACCTGAACATCTGAGAGACCGAGAGCTGATCAAGTGAGATGACTCTGAGAGAGAGGGAGATCACCTTGAGAGAGAGGTGACCCATCTACATGCTGGGCATGACGTGCATGATATGTAATATACCATTGGCCAATCTGGGTCTCAACCCTAAACCAAACGTCAAATCCTAGGCTAGTACCTGGGGCTGTGCTTCTTCCCAGCTTCCCCTGCACCTGCAGACACTGGCACAGCAGAGAAGCTGAAAAGTCCTTGACTGTCCTGGCAGCAACTGTAAACATCACCGTGTTATCAGCCTTCTCCTCAGCACAAATCCAAAACATAGCCTCTCACTAGCTACTATGAAGAAAGTTAACTCTGTCCCAGCTGAAACCAGGACACTCCCCAAGCCCATGTTGTCAGCATTCATTTTCTGTTTGTTACATTTTTTGAACAATCATCTTGTGTGCTTTGTCTAAAGTTTTAGCTAGACTTTCTGATGAATGTTTTTTGATCATGGTCATTATAGCTTCATATTTCTTATCTACCAATCTACAGATATCTTGAATTAAATTTATCTAAACAAAATAGGGATATCTGTTATATAGACATTCAAGCAATATATAACTGAATCGCACCTTGAACACTCTTTTTTCTCCGCATTAACTATAAAGGTAACTTGAATTATTAACTTAAGCAGAGACTTCTATATAAGAGATACACAGTGAGGCAAGTGATTCTGATTATTTTGTCTTTTTCTCTCTTTTGCGCTGGCTATGCACAACAATTTGTGAAATGTAATATTTTTCTTAGAATGAAGAGGCTCTGTGCTATGTCATTTAAAAATGTCAAACACTTTCTGCTCCCCTTCATTTACTTAGGCTGCAGCAGAACAGGGAATGAAGGGACAAATGGTGAGATTTATATTAAATAAAATACAGACAGCAATGTTGAAATTTGGCTGTTAATCTTTTCCTGTTCTGATATGATTTAGGGGCCAAAGACTTAGAAGGTAGATTCACACAGAATCACACAGAATCACAGAATGTTAGAGATTGGAAGGGACCTCGAAAGATCATCTAGTCCAATCCCCCTGCCGGAGCAGGAACACCTAGATCAGATCACACAGGAACTCATCCAGGTGGGCTTTGAATGTCTCCAGAGAAGGAGATTCCACCACCTCTCTGGGCAGCCTGTTCCAGTGCTCTGTCACCCTCACCGTAAAGAAGTTTTTTCTCATATTCAAGTGGAACCTCCTATGTTCTAGCTTGAACCCATTGCCCCTTGTCCTATCACTAGATGTCACAGAGAAGAGCCTGGCTCCATCCTCCTGATACTCACCCTTTACATATTTATAAACATTGATTAGGTCACCCCTCAGTCTCCTCTTTTCCAGGCTAAAGAGACCCAGCTCCCTCAGTCTTTCCTCATAAGGGAGATGCTCCATTCCCTTCATCATCTTTGTGGCTCATTCAAAGCATGCTTTGAATAAATATTGTATTTTTATAACATTTTATTTTATTATTTTATAGGTTGTCTAAATCAGGACATGGCTGAACTTCAATAATTCAGTGTTATTTTTCATATATCTGGAACTGATCTGCTAAATTTTCAGAAGTATCAGTGATATCCAAAATCAGTGAAAAAACTTTGAATTTCATTTTTTGAAGGTGTTCTCTTTGGTGTTCTTTTCTATAACAAGAATCATATTTATCATTATTTTAGAATTTTTTCCTGTCATCAGAGGAAAGACACTACGGAAACAAATATAAAGAAAACACAACTTTCTATATCTTAAACCAGACAGCAAGAATTCATTGTCAATAGCTTACATAAATCTAACATTTTTAAAATCAACATTACCCAGTATCCTGATTCACAAAAATAAACACATAAGCTACTTTTTTGTGTGTGTGATTTAGATAAAATTTACAATCTGTTGGAAGACAGGTATTTTTTGGTTTTGTTTGGGTTTCTTTTACATCAAAAGTTTCACATAGAGTCACATAGTTCCAGATAGTATACATGTATAGTCTGGAACATAAACCGAAGAACATTAACTATATCTTGAATAAGAGTCAGCAAAAACCTTGTGAGAAGTGTGAGGGAGTTGTGAGGACCATTTAATTCAGAATGAAGGGAACAAGAAGGTGATTATCTATGAAATGAATAGATTCACAGATTTCCAAGCTAGAAAGGAATTAATTTAAAACACAGTTACTGAATAAACAACATAATCAACTCTCACTCAAGGTTTGCATTAAATCGCTATACTCTTGTAGCCCAGGAGGATGCTAGTTTACCTTGTATTGGTCCTTGTCTTCAACAACAGGAAACATGAGCATAAGATTTTAGGAATGTCTGAAGTGAGCTGTACTCAGGCTATACCCCACTGGTGTGAATTCGGACAACCTGGCTTAGTGCGAGGGAAGGATGTAGCTGATATCCACCAGGTTGTATAGAGATTCAGGACATTTTTCAAAATGCTGTTGCATTCAAATCTCTTGCCTTTTAGCTGTTAAATCTAAATCTCTTGTAAAGATCAACCTTCTGATCGTGTAAGCTTCAAACTCCTTCACAGTAAAATGATACAATTTATATTCAAATTAATTTCTCTCATATCCTTATGTTACTCCTTCTATTCCATTCAAGGTCCCCAAATAATGTTCTACAAAGTAATTTTTTAAATTGTTTTGTTTGCTGGTTTTTGGTTTAATTTGGTTTTGGTTTTTTGACAAAGATTTAAAAGAAAAATTCAACCACATTTGCTTGAATTCTGTAACTGCTAATGTGCTAATTTCTACATAACTGTAAAAACTTAACATTGAATTAGGAAAAGTCATGACAATGGCTCCTCTGTAACAGGCTGAGAAAACAGACATTTTAAAGATACCTTAGCTTACTTTTAAGATGCTTAGCGTTAACTTTCTTCAACTAACTAGAGAGAGGAGTATGTGATGACTATGTTCATGCTAACATTGGTAACATGAATCCACCTTTACATCTTTGAAAAAGTAAAGTCTTCACAATAGATATTTTTGTTTTACATGTTTGTATTACTCCTAGTCTAATTAGTCCATGATTTCAGTCAATCTCTTTAAATCCTGCCACAACAGACATAATGCTAGTATTGCCCACCTCCACTGAGTATAGGCACTGGACTGAAGAGACCATCTATACAGAGCATTACTCTGTATTTCATTATGGTTTTCAGAGAAAACTAAAAAAAAAAAAACCAACACATTAATTTTAAATCTATATATGTGGTTTGTTTTCTTTTACATTCATGTCTCTTGGAATGACCTTAAAGCAGGTAAGCCAGTTATTAAGCACGTGTTATTTTGGTAAATGTAACTTTAACAGTACTTCTAAATTAATCAGGAGTTTGGACACTCTGGGGAAGAATAAATAGTTAAATGAGGCTGATATTATAATATAATAATGCAATGTTATACAATCCAGAGAGAATTGAAGACTCCTGAATTGATTATCTGCTGTATCAAAACAGCTTATCTTTTTTTTTTTTTCTCTCTCTAGTTCAAATTGAGTATTTATTTATGCATAGTGTGGCCAGTGTTGTGGGAAGATGTTGTTTACTTTAGAGCTTAGTCTCCCAGCAAGAAGGGCATGGCAGAAACATGCAAGTTTACGATTTCTTGAGAGCAGTGTAAACCTATGAACCGCTAAACAATGTAACTGGTAGCAAGACCATGATTTGTTGCAGCCATGCTGTTCTCTGTGGAAATAATCAGTTAGCAAAAATCAACATTTTTCGCTCCCCGCCCTGCTGATTAAAACACTTGTATGAAAGATAGGACAAGCCTATGGATTGCTTTCAGTATGTCAGGTTAAACAGGTTATTTTTGAATGGAAAGAAAAAGTGTTATTTTTTTTCAGTTATTCTGATTAATCTGCACTTATTAAGAGATCTGAGGTGAATAACAATGAGATTCCTTATTGATAGATTATGTTACTGGAATGATTAGGACACCTTGCTCTATGATATTTATCTACACATAATTACAACTAGCCTAGACTAAGTGCAGTCAATTTTTTTGTATTTGGATTCTTTTTACACATATTTAAACATATGGATGTTGAGGAAAAAATATCATTAACTGAACTACTAACTATTTTTGTTTATCTAACAATGTTCTGTTGACATATAATACATTTTCCTCTTTTTTTTTGTTTGGAAACACAACAGTGTAAGAAAACTGTTACTTGTCTTTATGGTCAAGCTCCTTTGAAATGTAACTAAAATTACGATATGGAGGAAGACAGAAGTAGTTTGCAAATTTTGTTACTCTGAAAATTTCCATAAGTGGAAATATGAAGATGAAAGGCATTTATCATTCCAACATGTTTTGCTTCATATCAGTGCATGAAAAAACATGTTGATTCTAAATTTAATTTTTCAAACTAAAGTGGACATCAGGCCAAATAACTTTTGTCACTCTCTGTAGAAGAGGGACATGATACATAAGAGACTGTGGCATGTTTGTTTTAACAAATTGTTCTTTTTTTTTTTTTTTTCTCCAGGCAATAAAATAAATACAATGAAAGTAAGACATAGATAACTAACTTACTTACCTGAGGTGAAGGGTTACGTCCCTCTTCTAAATGTATGGACTTTTGGAATAGTTTTCCTTGAAAACATATATTACAAGTCATTTAACTTGTATAAATTCCTCAAATTATGTTCAGCTCGTGTAAATGCTTGTAGTTTCTGTCTTTGTTTATAATAATTTAAATACAATTTAATTGGCAATAGGTTAGATTAATTTTCTCACTTCTCACACTTGTTTTCCTCACTCCTCTCTCTGTCATGTGGTCTTTTGCCCTTTCTTAAATCTCTTTTCCCTGAAGTGCCACCACCACCACAATCTTGCCTGCGGGGCCCAGCCATGCCCTGTGGTGGGTGGGTTGGAGCCGGCTGGGACCGGTTGTGTCCAGCACAGGGCAGCCCTGGCCTCTCCTCTCCTCACAGAGGCCGCCCTGCAGCCCCCGCTTCCAGCGCCTTGCCGCACACAGCCAGTTAAAGTATATACTAAACAACGCATAGAGGGTATATTATTATATGGATGAATTATAGTATACAAAATATGTATTTGCTTGTGTGTGAGGATGGATGTATGTTGCTATCATGCAACCATCAAACTCTATATTTAAAAGCGTGATTAATTTTAAATGGAAAACCAAACCAAAACAAAACAAACCCCAAGTAAAGCTGTGGGAGTAAAGGAATGTACCATTCCAAATCTACAGACATTGTGTTTAAGCTATTTTTCTCAATTTCACTACTTTAAGAGTCAGGCTGAGAAGCAGGACAAAGTATGGGGCTTGATATAAAACCAAAAGGAACTGAACACAAATAGAAGAGAGATGGCCTTCATATAATCTTTAAAAAAAAAAAAAAAAAGTATATTCAAGGTGTCACCTAAACCCAAATCCAAATCCATCAAAGGGAAGATGATACATAGTCCTGTAATTAAGCAGGATTGTGTTAATGCCTAATGCTTTGTCTGAGAGCATCATAAACAGTTCATCTCTGAAGATTTGCCTCCTTAATACCATCAGTATCAGGAAGACAGAATTATTTCTTCTTGAGTGTGTTTCATGTAAGGTAGGTAAGTTTTGTCATCTATAAAATATTTGAGTGACCTAATACTCATAGTATCATAGAATCACAGAACGGTTTGGGTTGGAAGGGACCTTAGAGATCATCTAGCTCCAAACCCCCAGCTCTTGTTTTATTTTACCCCTTTGTTGCTGCTGGTTTGGGGTTTTTTGCCAAGCTGTTTCACTCAAGTAACAAGTTTCTAAAACTGTATACATTATGTATGGGCTACCTGCACAAAGCAAAATACTAACAAAAGTGAAATTTGCTTATTATTTTATCATTTTGTCAGTATAGTCTTGATTTAAAGACAGTCAAAATTAAAGGAAAGAATCTAATTTTCTTCAAGTAAGTTTGGAAGAATCTTATATGTGATTGCAGCAGGTTGCCTCTTGTCACACAGCTATGAATCATGCCTGTTTTTAAACAGCAGACATCCAAGACTCACATTCTAATGTAATGCAATGGGAAAAAAATTATTCCAAGTTTCTTCAAAGCAGTAGAGCTTCCTTGTTCTGATTATTCCCCCACACAAAATGAAATTAAAGTTTTGCAGCCTTACCTGAAGAAATTAATCACTAAATCTGTCTTACAATAAAACTTTTCATTTCTTTTCAAGAAACAAAATAATGTAATAAGTCCCTTACGAATAATGCCTTTATCCATGTTTGACCCTGGTTACTGAAATATCAGTGGAAGAATATTTTACAACATTGTCCTGGTTTCAGCTGGGATGGAGTTAACTTTCTTCATAGTAGTTAATAAGAGGCTATGTTTTGGATTTGTGCTGAGAAGAAGGCTGATAACATGCTGATGTTTATAGTTGCTGCCAGGACAGTCAAGGACATTTCAGCCTCTGCTGTGCCAGTGTCTGCAGGTGCAGAAGCTGGGAGGAGCACAGCCCCAATTACTAGCCTAGGTTTTGACCTCAGGTTTAGGAGTGAGACCCAAATTGGCCAATGGTATATTCCATACCTCTTTCTTAGGGGCTTATCTTGCTCTCTCAGTCAGCTCTTGGTCTTTCAGACACTTGGACTCTTATCTCTGTTCTGAGATTAAAGTTTCAGGACTCTCCCTGCTCTGGGATTGTTAGCTGGGAATGGACTGAGCCGTGGTCATCGGGTGGTGAGCAGTTTCACTGTGTATCACTCATTTGTATGTTTGTATATACTACTATGACTATTATCATTATTATTATTATCTTTATTATTTTCAGTTTTGTTGGACATAAAGAATATTTCCCTTAGCTCTCAACCATTAAACCAAAATTGACTAGTTGTTAGCGGATAGCATATTAGTTAACCTGTATATGTAATTAACAATTTTGAGTGACTGGATCAATCTGCCCAAAACAAAATGTCTTAGAAGAACCAAAATTACAGAGTGGACATTCAGAATTTCCTCCAAAATGAACTTTTTAATTGTGTCTGAAGATAAGCCCCCCCTGTTGAAAGATCATGTTAAATAATTATTAAAAATGACTAAAACAGTTGTATAAATTCTTAGAAGATATTTTAATGTTTAGATTAAATTTAACCCTATAACATTTTCAGGAGTATTATACTTGCAAATGTTTTCACATATACTTCCAACACATCCACTCATTGTCCAAGAAGTTTCCTTTTTATAGATCCTGCTTTTACAGATAATAATAAGACATACAATGCTTATTATGTTCCCTACCCTGCAAAAAGAAAATAAGATACATGACAAGGTACTTAATGGCTCAAAGTTGTTTATAAGGAAATTCTTTTAATTGTTCTAGTGCAAGCAATGCATGATTAAAACTTTGATTGAGAAAGAATATCTCACTTAATCTGATTTTGTATACACTATGCAGTATCTGATCACTGGGGAATAAAGCTCTTTTGATATTAGTTAAAGGTAAAATTTCAAAGCAGTGCAAAGATGTTTTACTCCTATTGATGTTGACAAGAGTTGCCTGACCAAAGTCCCATACACTATGTTCAAAATTCACCCTATTAATTAAAAAACTAGACTTCAGTAATACTACCTATGTCTTAAGATGTCCTGGAGTAAAAAGTCTCTTTCTATGCAGTCACTACACAGGCATGCAGTATACTTGGTGTCCTAGAGCATCAATTTAAAAGACAATTTGTGGTGGGGATGGAAGGCGTGGTATAAGTTAAGGTTTATGGTATATATAAAAACACAATGCCTTTTCATACACAGCAGTGTGAACTCCAATAAATCCGATGGATTGAATCCTCATCTATCTGTTAGTTGTATCAGTCACAATGTTCACACATATATTATATCAGTATAATTCCAGTCTTTTAATTAGGCCTGTAAATCTTAAACTTTTGTCTTGACTTTGTGTGCAATCTTCCCTTGGATAATGATATAACTGTGTATATTTGATCTTGTTCAAATGAGCTATCAAAATGAGCAGGAACTACCTCCTCCCAGCCTTCCAAACTCCTTTCATTAATACTATCATCTAGCAAATAAATTCATCTTCTGTCAGTGTTCTCTTTGGAATCCCAATTACACAGTCATCGGCCGTTATATGTATGGTGAAACTGCAAAACTGCTTTCAAAACTCCCTTAACTTCTGGTTTTGTTAAGACTCTTGCTAGACCACCATGTATGGAGAAAAAGATGTTGTCTTTAATGAAGTGGCTGCTCACTATAGCAAAGGTTCTGTAAAAAATAATAACATTAAAACAAAACGTTACTTCTGTATGTTTGTTCCTGGATTGCTCCTTCTCTGAGAATAGCTGGCATAGAACTTTGTCTCAAATACCATAAAATGAAGAATTTAATTTTCCCAGGAAACCAGTCCAACTTTATTTTCATAGTTTTCTTTTTTTAAAAAAAAAAAAAAGCAAAAACAACTTACAGGTAATTGTGTCTGCTGGTAAACTGAAGTTCTCTTATGGGCACATAATGTTCTTATGGTTTTTTTTAAGATTTATATAGTAGTACCTATATATCTTTGTAATTCTAACTTAATAATGGTAAGTGCCTACAACGTAAAATTATATGAAAATATAAAAAATACAAAAAAATTGTGGTTTAGCATTCAAATTTGATCTTTTAATTAATACAATTGTTCCTTATTGCAATGGAAGTGGGATGGAAAAGAATGTTTGATTTATATGATTAGAAAAGCTAAATTATATTGCATGTTACTTTAGGAAGCTTAGAGAGTAGAAAATGAGAGAAATACAGAGAAAGAATGAAGAGGGAAGCACTGCAGATGTAAAAAGTTAATGTAAGAATGAATATAGACAGAAAAAAGTGGAATTTTTGGTAGAAACCTAAGGAAAAAAAAAAAAACAAAAAACAAAAAACAAACAAAACCAAAGCATATTTTAAAGAACAGGCAAAAGAAGGGCATGAGGAGCCAGTAGTTATTTTAACAACTGTGTCACCTCTTTTTTACATGAAAAACATTAAATATAAATATTTATTTTATTAACTGATACAGTCTTCATTGTTTTTCTAACTGGTTTAGCTTTTAACTTTTTTTTTGTCTCAATTATTTGCTTTCCTCTTGCCCTAATTGTTATTTTCTACTCTGCATTTTTTTCTCACTGTTTATTGCCCTTTTATTTCAGTCTCATATTCATTCTCTTCCTACCAACTCAGTGGTCATTCTAGAAGTGTATTTACTAAAACCTTTTTTTACTTATGCTGGAAAAATAGACTACAGAGATAAACAGATCAAGAATATTTAAAATTATGTGAAGATAGCAAAGTGTAACACAAAAAATAAAAATGTCAGTCTGAGACTTGGCCAGACAGAAGGGAAGGGAGGGGAACAGAAAGGAAGGGAATATTTTAGTTGGAAGGCATCTACAATGATCATCTAGTCCAACTGCCTGATCACTTCAGAGCTGACCAAAAGTTAAAACATATTAAGGGCATTTTCTGAATGCCTCTCAAACACGGACAGGCTTGGGGCATGGAACCACCTCTCCAGGAAGCTTGTTGCAGTGTTTGACCACCCTCTCAGTAAAGAAATGCTTCTTAGTGTCAAGTCTAATCCTCCCATGATGCAGCTTCGAACCATTCCTGTGTGTCCTGTCACTGGGTAGCAGGGAGAAGAGCTCAGCACCTCCCTCTCCACTTCCTCTCCTCAGGAAGCTGTACAGAGCAATGAGGTTGCCCCTCAGCCTTCTTTTTCCAAACCAGACAAACACAAAGTCCCTAGCTGCTCCTCAGAGGACATGACTTCCAGCCCTTTCACCAGCTTTGTTGCCCTCCTCTGGATGCATTCAAGGACCTTCACATCCTTCTGAAATTGTGGAGCCCAGAACTGCACACAGTACTCAAGATGAAACCACACCAATGCTGAATTCAATGGGATAATCATCTCTTATGACCAGCTGGTTATACTGTGTTTGATGCACCCCAGGGTGCAGTTTGTCCTCTTGGCTGCCAGGGCACACTGCTAACTCATACTGAGCCTGGTAATTTAACTTCTTCAACCTTTATGTGATTTAAAATGGAGATTTCTTTGACATTAAAACACATAAGTTTTATGTCTTACAGAGACATGATAAAGTTATTCAATCTTCTCCTCAAAATTAAAACTGCACTTTGTCTATTGTGTTTGAATAACAATTGCCAAGAATTTTAACAAAATTTGCTTTATCTTGGCAAATACACACACAGCAAAGTTTCAGAGTTCCCAGAAATTACTTTTTATTCTAGAACTCGGTGAGTTTTCTCTCTGAGTGACATTATACCAATGACACACTGTCTGCAAGTGAATGAACATGATAGCTTTGTCCTTCACATTTTTGTTTTTACTACCTGTTTAGGTAATCAGTACACTTTGAATGTTATTGCTAATATCAATTAAATCAGGTCAAAAGCATAACAGCAGGAAAAAGAGATCAGTCAGTTACCATATGAAAACCCAAGACGCTGGGGCACCTTATGGTATGTGCAAACAATTCACTATACAATTTCTGGAGAGAGGAAACTGGCATACTGTTGAATACTGTTTTCCTTTGGGTAAAATTTTAATTAAAAAAGCAGCATGGATACAGGTTTTAGATCTTCACTATTCAAATAGCTGACATAGCTGTTTGAATTTTAAAATCTTATAAAGTATTTCATTAAAAAGACTTCTGTTATCTCAGTCTTAAAACTGTTTATAATATGATTGACCAGAATTTATGAGTCAAGTGAAACCTGAAGTACATCATAACAGGACTTAAGAAGCAATATTGAAAAGATGTAATGATTCTTTCTGGATAAAACTTTAAAGGCAAACACATTTTCGTGTTAAGGGATGAGGAAAGGTAGCTCCTGTTACACACATCTGCTGCAACCCACAGTGACCAAGGTTGTCTGGAGCCTTGCATTTTTTCTGCCACTTACCTGAGCATGGCCAGACACATTTCTGGCTTACTGAGAAGACATACAGCTAGGTACTCTTACATTCATACAGCTCTGTCATACAATGGAACAGAAAGAAAAGGTCACAGAGGGTCCATGTGTCTGACCCTTAAGCTGTGTATCTATGTAAGAAATTCTTCATGTCCTTTTACCACACTTCTGCTCTCCATTCAGGGATGAGCACATTTGTAGTCATACAATACATTTGTGGAAATAAAGTTCCATCAAGATATGCCTTAGACAAGGATAAATGTTTTAAAAAAAAAAAAAAAGCATACATTTTCTGTAAAAATTATTTTTCCTTGGTTTAATGTGGTTACTAGAAGCATATGAGCACCTAATTGACATCCTTTCAGTTTGTGAGGCACTATGCATTTGTGCAACGGGTAAAAGCTTCATTAACTCTGATTTCTAGGCCCTGGAGTTATACAAGTTAAAAGGATTTTTTTTTTCTTTTTTTCTTTCTTTTCAAACAAAATATCAATTTGTGCTTACCTTTGGATATACGAAGATGCGACACCTGCTTAAAAAACACAGATATGTAAATACAGAACTGGAAATAGTCTCAGTGGTAAAGGTCAAGCATTTTAAAAAGTCAACATAATAAGGAAAAAGGAAAGAATTAGATTTTTAATTCTAAGAGACAATAAAAGCAAAATCAGAAATATCCATGAAGTAAATAAAGAATGTAACCTGAAAAAATTTACAACTCACTGTATTTCCCAAGTATTTTCTTTACATGAATTGCACTCTTAACATCAATTTATGTTAAAAAGTTAGACTTCTAATTTTGAACCAGTCATGTATGTTACATTTAGTGCAACAGGAGGCACAAACATATGAGTAGGAAAGTTATTTCAGTGTCTAAACCTATGTTTAAATTTCAGCATCTGGGAACACCTCCTGAGACCTTGCATGTGTCTGAGTTTGTGCCCTAGACATCTTGACTCCATGTTAGAATTAAGTCTGATCATGCACTATTCCTCTTTAAGTTTCACACTTTCCTAAATCTTAGTAGAAACAAGCGTCAAATGCATGAATTGGAAGGGAGCTATGGAGGGGATCAGGGCCCTCACCTGGACATTTTGTGGATCAAGATATCAAGTCACACAACCATTTTATTGGCATCAGCTTCATGTCACCCATGTGATCTAGACATAGCAGTTAATAAGCTTCTGGAGGTACCTATCTCTCTTCATTGATTGGAAAGACATAGAACCATAAGATCATAGAATTATTGCAGTTGGAAAAGACCCTAAAGATCATCAAGTCCAACCATTAACCTAACACTGCCCAGTCCACCACTAAACCATGTCCCTAGGCACCACATATACATGTCTTTTAAATACTTCTAGGGATGGCGAACCAACTACTTCCCTGGGCAGGCTGTTGCATATCTTGACAACCCTTTTGGTGAAGAAATTTTTACTAATATTCAATCTAAACCTCCCTTGGCACAACTTGAGCCCATTTCCTCTTGTTCTGTCACTTCTTACTTGGGAGAAGAGACTGACACCAACCCTGCTACAACCTCCTTTCAGGTAGTCATAGAGAGCAATAAGGTCTCTCCTGAGCCTCTTTTTTTCTCCAGGCTAAACAACTCCAGTTCCCTCAGCTGCTCCTCACAAGACTTGTGCTATAGACCCTTCACCAACTGTGAATCCATTCTGACTAGTTTAGACTCGGAGGTCTAGACACAGTTATCAAATACCCTTTGAAATCCTCTAGGAATCTTTCCTGGCTGCCATGCAATACTTGAGGAAGACAAAAGTGTTTTATCACATCCAAAAGTCTCACACAGCTGTTGCAAGTCATCTAGAAACATAAAATAGATATATGAGCTCACATCATCATCAAAGAAGATTAGGCATATAGAAATCTGTTGCCCCATATAGATAACTAGTCTGGCTTGAGATACTTGTCTCTCATTTCATACTCACCATACCTACTGCTGAAAAAGATCATGGTACAGACATAGATTTGTGTGTGAAGAAATTATGGCAGATTATCTGCCATGCAGATAATGTATTTAAGCACATGCATATATACATATGAACATCAATATTCATATAGATGTACATATAACCAAAGAGTTTTGCTAAATATATACTTTTCAAACTTTTATCTGTTTTGCAACAGTAATTACAGAATTATAGTAATAATAATTATTTCAATCTCATAATGAAACCATGTAATACATTTGACACGAATAAGACCTGTTTTGGTTACTACTAGAAATAACCTCGCTAATGTGGACTTGAGGACTTCCTGGGAAATACAGAAAAGAAGGTTCCACCAGTGCCTGTGGCAGATCAGGTCTCATACACAGTTATTCTGACACCTGACACCTGCGTCTAAGCACCTTGTGCTTGTAATTTATAGGATCAAGTTTGCAAGAAAAACACAAAACTCAAAATTTGATCTTGTAGACAACAAGGCTGAATTTCCAGTCAAAGATTTGTTACGTACTTGCTTAGGTGTGTTCCAGATCTATCAACTGCTATTCTGAAGAGAACTGGAGACAAGGAAAACTTCAGTTTCTTTTAGATGCCATTGAAAGATTCAAAGCAGAGGAAAACAATTCCTTCAGATCTCTTGCCATTTTCTTGCTGTGTTTCCCACTCTAATTTTGTCTGGTACGTTTCTCCCTCATTTCTCTAAAGTTCTGCTCAGCACCTATGTCTAAGCCTTCTCCATAACAACCCGTAGTTCCTTACTTTATGCAACTATTGTCCTAAATTAATATCTTTCCATGCAACTATTTGCTTTCTTAAAAATAATGTCTGTTACTAAGTCCACCACTACCCTTTCTATATGAGTGTCTTGGGGGGTCACATATCCTGTTCACAATATATTTTGGCAAAAAAAAAAAAAAAAAAAGCCATTGGTTCAGTGAGAATGTTTTGCATTTCACACCTAACCTGAAAAATCCAAAATGGGGAAAGACGCAAAGTGTCAATTTAGGGAAAACATTTGACTAATGTAGGTAAAGTCAACACCTACATTCAGAATATGGATGTGTTGGGTTT
Source organism: Pterocles gutturalis (assembly GCF_000699245.1). Lineage (NCBI taxonomy): Eukaryota > Metazoa > Chordata > Aves > Pterocliformes > Pteroclidae > Pterocles > Pterocles gutturalis. The sequence goes on along the minus strand of NW_010131377.1, from coordinate 4,287 downwards.
TGGAGGTGTTATAATAAACCTTATTTGTATTTATTGTGTGGTTATCATAGTGGAAAAATAAACTTTTTACTGATAAAGCGACTATATAGGCTTATATATAACTTTCTGCCTTTAAAAGTTTAGATTTTTAAGTTTCTCTGTTTTTTAAAAAATTTAGCAGTAATTTCCATTATGATGTTTTCAAGTGAAACCCTGATAAGAATTTTCCTTAGACAAAACTGTTTTATTTTAAAGAATGGCTTTAACAGAATTATTTCTACCATATAGCAATGCGCACGTCACATGCCTCCACCAACCGATAGATGTAAGTATCTTGCAAGGCTATATGTAAAATACTTCTCTGCTAATAACAGTAGAAGGTGCCTTTGTGGTGTTGTAAGATGTTTAGTATGAGAAGATACAGACACTGAATAAAAGTAGACTTCAAGTGTATTTTAGGAATAGCATTTTAGGAATTGCATAGGTATGTTTTCTGATTACGTTTTCTCACCATTACATAAAAATGGCTTTCCAGTTCAGTAATGAATGTATATGGAATACTTTTACAGATATCCTTTGTTACTCTTTAACAGAAAATTTTTCCACTATGGAAAGTGTACCTAGTCAGAACTTTGTTTATATAAATTATACACCCACATAAACTAAGCATACAGATTTATGTTTTGTGTGACCCTTTTAGCTCTCTGTACTTGCTGTTAAGTTGTATATTTTTCCACAGGAGCACGGCAACTCGTAAGAAAATGACTAATGCTGAAAATTCAGTTAAGTCTCAAAAATAGGCATTAGTTCTGAGGCCTGGCACTCCTTTTGGGAAATCAAAGTTTTTATTGCCAGATAAATTAGTGTTTCAAAAGTATGAATACAGATGCTGTTTTCAAATTTGTCACAATCTGTCTTCCAGCAGAAAGAATTTATACTGTATATAGTAATGGAAAACAGAAAACTGCATTTTTCACTAAATTGCAGCTCTGTATGGAAGATTTATATGGTTGTTTTGTGTCAGTGAAACATGTAGTTCTTACAGTATTTCAGTTCAGTATTCCATGCAGAACTTTGATGTTCTTATTTTAAAGTTATGTTATGTTTTTTCATAGAATAAATAAAATATGACATTTGTTTTAGAGAAAGCCATACACAATAACTATGTTTATCAGTGTTTTACTGCAGAAAAGAACTGTAGTAAAGATCTTGTTATTCTCAGTATGGGCTAGACAGACCATATCTGAGAATTTCCAGTTTGCAAGCCATTTTCATAATTCCTAAGTGTCCACTCAGGGTAGTATTAAATGTTTTAGAGGACTTGTATATCATGTTAGGTGGGCAATTCTAAAAGAAATGCCCAAACTAAGTGACAAAGTCACATTTTTATTTTATTGTAATCAAGTTCATTTGGAGATTGAATATTCTCAAATAATAGAAAGCTGCACCCAGATGGCAAGCTTCTTTTTGCTTGCATGCCTTCACATAATGGACTTATTTTTTTTCCTTTTTTTTTTCCTTTTTTTTTTTTTTCCCCCATATTGTCAATTCCCTTACAGCAACCAGCCTTCAAAACAGGAGCTAATATTATTTGTGGTTGTGAAGTATTGGATCCAATTACTCTCAGCAACTAAAAACAGAGTTTATTTTAATAGGATTTGCAATAACACAAGGCATATAAAAATCAGATGCATAGGCAAAGAATTTTTCATTTTTAATCATTAAGCTACCAGTACAAATTGAGCCCTGCAGTTATTTAATTCCCAAAGGAGACCAGAGATTTAAAGAATACAGAGGATTAAATATTTGTGTTTGAGTGAACATGCTAAGTGTTTTTGTGGTTGCTGTCATTAAAACTGTATTTCAAGACTTTATTTTAAATGCATACAGTACGCATTCTCTCTAAATGATAGTTTGTAACTCTTTATAGATACGGGGCATTAAGGGCATCTGTGTTATATTACCACCACAGATGCCCACAGTTTGTCAGGTTTCTAATGTATTGTTACTCTTTGTCAATATAAGCAATCTAAATTTAACATTAAGTCTTCAGTGGCAAAGAGCTACATACTACAATCTGTTATTTCTATGACAAAAAGACATATTGCTGGAGAAAAGTGTGTTCTTCCTCTGGAATACATGAACCTCCAAAAATCAAAATATGTTCTATCCAAATGATTCATGGTATTTGCCAAATGCCAATGACTTGTGTTCCCATGGGAATGTAAACATGTAACAGGTGAAATTTTTATTACATTGTTATTGAAAAAGACTAAGAAATTAACAACAATGTAACAAAATACCTAACCATTGTGAGAGAGGTGGGTGAGAACTCAAATACAAGTAACAGACATGCATTGGGACAAATGAAAGTCCTATACATAAGGTTCAATATTTCTTCCAGAATAAATGCTTACTGATGAGGCATGCCCAATAATTTTTAGATTCCTGCATAATTAGTGTATTTCTGTATGAGACAAAGGTGTGCCAGGGTCTAAAATAGGTTACTGGCTCCCCAGATAGCTATAGCACGTCATCTGCTAATCTAATTTACGTTAAAACCCATTTGCTACTTTAAAAAAATCTTTTTCCTCTTGAATGTTTCAGCTTCTACTGTGGTCTATGTTACACCTCTTCTTACATATAAAGTGTGACAAACTGTTAAAATTTTCATGGTCTTCCTGGATCCTCCCTCTTACTCCTTTTTATTGAGACTATTTTAGAGAAGGAAGTTAGGAAATGCTTCCCAGTAAGTAGCTAGACATTTCAGTAGATTGCTGAGTCTATTTTTTTAAGAATGAAGGTGAAGGATATGAACTTACTGTAATCTTCTGAGTGTCAGCATTTGGACCTTATTCAGGAGCCTTCTAGGGATGTATTCATGACTCAGGCTGTTGGGTTGTCACCTAGAAAATAACATGTGCTATTTGCCTTAACTATACTAAGTAAACTAATGAAGGTGTCAGCTGGATGTTATATAGATCAACATTTCCTATGTCAAAGTTTATATTTTATTCTATCTATACTTCTCTTTTGTTGTAATGATTTTAAAACTGTGATTAAGAACTTACTCCATATTTAAGTTATTTTTGTCTTTTTATTCTTTGTTTCTTGTGCTACATAATTTTTATCTTGTTAGATTGTCTTATATGCAACATTTTTATAGGGTTTTCTCGAAAGTCTGGTGTGTAAACTGGACAATATGTAATGTCTGTATTGAAACAAGTGACTATAGCCATTTTTAAGATACATTTATCCCATTTTAAAACTGTCATTTACAATGAGAGAACTGAATTATACCGTAGCATTCCTGGTTCTGTCCAATGATTACAAAGGCAGGTTGGATGAGTTAGAAATTATATCACAATAATAATACAGAACTGAATGCTCTGTATAGACTGTATATTCAGAATTGCCTCACCTAGACCCACAAGGTTGTCTATTCAGAATTCCACATGCACTTCAGTTGTTCAGTATTCCCAGTATCCACAGTAGGGGAGCCGAAGTAATATTTGGTGGTTTGGGCATGAGAACCCAAGACCTGACTAATCATAATCTGGGGTGCTTTAAATTCCAGTTCCAATATTGGAAGCTTAAAAGCCTGTTTGGAAAATATTCCCCTAATTGTTCACACACTGTCATCTCAGGTATTGTCTAGGTATCACAGATAAGAATCTCTAATTAACAGATCTCTTGAAAAGCTTTAATAATACATAGCTGCAATGGTATCATCTTTGCATGAAAGGAGTGGAACTGATAGGGTTATCCCAATTCACGAGCATGAGTTTTGTATAAAGAAATCCAGATGGACTGGATACGTACATGTGCAGGAGGGCAAGTGCAGGGAGGGTGTGCCTGAGAGAGAGAAAGAGAGGCTGCAGATGGTGTTTGACTGTTGAACTGAGAATATGTATCTGTAATTTATCTGGAAGATGAGGTAAACAGCACGTTAATTAAATTTGCAGATGATACCAAATTGGAATGTGGTGCAAACACCATTGAGAAAAGATACTAAAAAAAAGTGACCTAAAAAAGGATAGAAATATTAGCAAGACTTTAAAAAGTGATATATAGTCTTGAGAATGAAAGCTAATTTATAGAAAATACAGATATTAAACAAAACAGAGATAACTGGAAACCAAGAATATTAAGACAATTTAAAGCATGATAATGGTTGTGGTATGACCAATTATGAATTCTCCCCTTCCCTTCCCTTCCCTTCTCTAACTTTTTTTTTTCACAGTATCTGCTATATTTTGGTTGATTGTATTAAAAGTTCAGGGAACTAGTTCCCGCCCACACAACACA